>NW_026607495.1:11800000-12056808 GCF_021117445.2 Syzygium oleosum | reverse complement strand
GGCCTCCGAATCTAGCCTCGGTGCCCACGGAGCAAAGCGTAATTTGAGTTAAGGTTGAAATTCCATTTTTCGACCGTACTTACCCCAAACATCATTGGCCACACTAAAATGACGTCATCCTCGTAAAAATAGTCGCGCACGACCTCGAAAATCGACATCCAAGTCCGGATCCAATTTCGCGATCAAAATTGCCCAATCTCAATTTTAGGTCTCTCGCTAGCAGGGTTTGTTTAGGGATTACGCGTATCGACCTATGGTTATTCGAGTCATGGCGACCTCGATCGTCATAGAAGGTCGACTCATGATCGAGTTCTTAGGTCACGTACATTTACTCAGGTAGCCCAATTCACTAAGGTTAGTATCCAGAGAATGATCGGTTCGGGTGAGACTTACTAAAATGAAATGAGAAATAACATCTATTTCATTGATTCCCGGAAATAGGTCCGAAATTGAGGATGTTACATTACAAACATAAGTCCAAATACTCATCTCACATTCGTATCGAAGATATAAGAAAGAATAGCTTGTCACTATGAATATACCAATGATGTACTCTTTTTTTTTATAAGCCACTATTTACAAGGAGAAGAATAATATAAAAATAAGATTACCGATGATGTATCGCGAGATCATTGTTGAGTCGAAGGATCTTAGCGAGAAGCAATGCACGACACTGGGCATTTTTCGACACGTAATCAAGTCCCTCTTCCGTCAATTTATCCGTGGTTAGGAAATAAAGCGGTCACTTGAGCATAACCAGCCCTCCGGCTGAATTCACCGCAACGTCTACGTACTCCCTTCGGTGTCGGTTTAGTGCCTTGTTGTACCAATGGACCTCCTTTATGTCGCCTTGCATTCATTGGCCCACTATAGGATTTGAATTCGAAGAGTAGGGTCAATGACCAAATCCCGAGGACGTTCTTTTCTCCTACTTTTTACGGATTCTCAAATGTTTAAATAGAAATCATAATGAAAGTTAGAAGTGGAAAAAGGGAAAATTGTCCAAAAACTTTTAAACCTATTATACGACGGCCAATTTAGTCTTAACTCATTCGATTGTGCCAATTTAGTCATAAACATTTTTACAATTTGCCAATTTAGTCATAAACCTTTCAACTATGCCAACTTAGTCATAAACCTTTTGACGATTTATTAATTTAGTCATTCGGGTCAATTTTGACCGGAAATCATTGACGTGGAGAGTCTAGTCAAGGCCAATCATCCTACGTTAAATAACCGAGTGTTGGACGTGGACAATTTTGTAATTTTTTTAGAAATTTGAAAAAAATTTTCTAGGCCAACGTCGACGTCCGCTGGCGCGTGTCATGTAGGACAACCAGCGTTCTTGTCAGCGATTTTCAGCTAAATTGGCGAAAGGGCCTGAATTGATAGCAAATCGTCAAAAGATTTAGAAATAAATTGACAAATCTTCAAAAGGTTTTAGACTAAATTGACACAATTGAAAGGTTTGGGACTAAATTGGCAAATTACCAAAGGTTTATGACTAAATTGGTACAATTGAAGGTTTATGTGCTGAATTGGCATTGTACAATAGGTTTAGGACTTTTGGACAATTATCCCATAGAAAATGAATTGCCCTACACGGGCTAGAAATTATTAGGTGAACGATTTATCAAGTCGAGATTACCACTTTCCCGCAGGTAAGGGATGGGGTTGATTCCTTGCTCTCTCATTGTCAATACCCAATTTCGTTGGTGGTGTTGTACAAGAGCATGAAACTATCTCTTATTATTGGAGGAAGTTTATCGATAATACCGTGATGTCCCACCTAGATAAGTTATCACAATTTCAGCAATCTTATGAATTTTACAGTCACTGAATACGCTTTTTAGCAATAATAATGAAAGTTAGTGCCTACCGTTACGTTATTAGCCCAAACCAATCAATTACATAGAAGAAAAAAAAAAGCTAACATAAACCATGATAGGTCCAAAACACATTGAAGAATTTATTTTATAATATATAGTATTTACTATTTTTCCATAGCGTTCATAGACTAATTAATTCCGTCTTTTTTCTTGGCAATAATAGTTACAAGGGAAAATGATGATGGTTCTAATACTACGCAGACCTGACAATGAAATCTGTTAAGAGCTCAAGCTCTTCCGGCATCCCATATACGTCATAAACATCATCGATAAGTGTCACCATACAAGCGATCTTCGCATTCATTTCTCTGAAAGCTGTATATTGAGGTTCGAAAACCATTTGAATGCTCCAGAAATAGCATTCCACTAGCCTGTCCCTAAAGAAGGTCGTGTTGGTCGCCCCAAGTTCATCCCACCACCTGAAAAATTTGTCATGTGATGACTAAGTCAATCAAAATGCGCTCCTACCTTGCCAGATTGCATCTGTGAACTATAGAGTGCTTGTGTATACCTTGCCACATTGCTAAGTTCCTTCCTGTAGATTGACTGCACTAAATTGAAGTCTAATTTAGGCTCCGTTCATTTGGCGGAAAATATTCTCCTTTTGGAAAATATTTTCTCGGAAGTCATTTTCCTGGAAAATGTTTTCCCGAACATAATTTTCCCGTGTTCGAGGACCAATATGAAAAAGTTTTCGGAAAATATTTTCGCGGCGGTGGCCGGTGGCCCAGCGCCAGCGAGCCCAGGCAGCAGCGCGCCCGCGACAGCGACAGCAGCAGCGGCAGGCGACCGAGACGGCGGCGGCCAGCGACGGCCCGGCCCGGCAGCGGCGGCCGAGCAGCTCGGCGATAACCCCGCGACCTTAGTGAAGAAGAGAGAAGAAGAAGCTCCGAAAAATGATTTCCGCTTTTGAAGAAAGCGGAAGTCATTTCCATAAACTTAAGCTATTTTTGTGAGGGGGGAAGGAAAATATTTTCCCACAAAAAGCGTTTTTCGCCCAGACACGGAGAAATCCGGAAAATATTTTCCGGGAGAATATTTTCCGCCAAGCGAATGGAGCCTTAGCCAATCGTAGCAAAGATGGCATCATGTCTTGTTGTTTCTCGTACATGTCAATGAACCACCGAGCCTCCACCCTATTTGGCCTCCAGTGGATCGGCATATCCAATACATGACTCACGTTACTCGCTGAATTGGTGGGAACTTTGTCGAGGTTTAGATCCTTCAGATGCTTAGAAGCAAAGTTCCAAGCTTCATCAAGTATGGTTTCACCTTCCAATCCATGGACAGAAGCTTCATAAAGACCAAGAACCCCCTTCACATCCCTTTTGAGCGATTCGTTGAATGTGCCTGTCTCGTTCATAAACCTTTGAAGCACATCTATATGTCCAAAAAAAGGAATGGTAAGGTAAATTTTGGTGCATCAACATGATTTAAAGAGGTTAACTAGTTGGTGACTACCTTGCTGTACGTTGTATCCATGTTGTCTGAGTAGCCGGAATCGAAGGGAAGCGGGATAGAGATCATCTGAAAGCTGAGCATCTTCGATGTTGTTATGGATGGAACCAAGAGCGTTCTTGATCTCTGTCTCGAAATGATATCCTAGTCCCAGTCTTTGAACCCCGTCAACGAGCTCGAGTTTTGCCACCTGATTCATCTCCCGGTCGAATAGACCCTTGACTTCTTCCTTCAACCTTCGGACTTGCTCCGTATATATATCCTCCTAGGCACATGAAAAGCTCAGCAAAATGAGATCTTAATCAAAGTCAATACACAAGCAGACTTCAATATTGCCTCCCGTAGGGAAACAGTTCGATTCTCACTTTATTTGCAAAAACATTTGAGTAGGCACGGTTGAGCTCGTGTCTATATATTGAGAATATGCTATTTCGACCAGGTTTATTAATAGGTTTATTAATGTCTCCAATAGAATGTTGATGGGGTTGGTCGTGTATTTGATAGAGTGGCAGTGGATGAATGTGTAAATTGATGTTTCATATCTCGAACGTCGTATATAAATTATATACAGAAGTACATAAGAAGTAAACATCCATATATCTAATTCAAAGGACGAATTTTCTTTTGGTTGTGTCTTTTTTGTATTGGTGGACTCATCATATTAAAGTACATAAAAATAGGGAAAAAGTGTACATTTGGTTGCTTTACTCAGGTTATTTTTGTAGTCAACGTGGTCATTGAACTTAAAATTTGCACAATCAAGCTCTTGAACTTAGAGAATTTCTGTTCGACCAAAAAAAATAAACTTCGAGAATTTCTATCCTTCTGTGCTGAAAAAAAGAAGAAAAACATTACCGTGTAATCAACACCGAGTGATTGCACAAAATCATAGTCCCAAACGCTCGGTTTCCAATTCGCCGAACGTCTCGCAATCTCTTGATCTTCAATCTTCAAACCGCATGTCGCGAATCGAGGGCCGGAGGACGCAGCGGAGGAGGAAGAGGAGGAGGGTTGGCTATGGTGAATTGAGGAGGGAAGGAAGCTTGCGACCAAAGAAGGAAGAGCCATTGCGAAATCTGTTGCCAGACTCTGAGTGTGCTAACCATCCATTATATAGGTGTGCTGCGGTGCATCCATAATGAAAAAAGTTTGTAGCTGCTTTGGGTGCAAATTTTTCTACTTACTCGGGCCATCCTCTAAGCATTGCACTTTATTGTTTCTACATGCACAGAGTCATACTGACCCTGTTAGTACGACCCCCTCATGGCCGAGAAAATATTGGGTGCCACTAGGGATTCCACCGTGGAGAAATAACAACTCTGGCGTGGCGACACGTGTCCGAGAGGACCCACATGTCAGGAAGGCTCTCCCACGGCGCTGAGCTGAGCTGAGCTGAGCTGAAGCTGGGAGAAATTTTTTTTAAAAACAGCCCTCTCTCTCCACACTCCCTCTCTCTCTTTCCGCTCCCCATCTGCTCTCCGCTCTGCGCTCCGTCTCCCTCACCCGCTTAGGCACCCCATCCACGAGCGACGCTTCGCTCCCATCCCATCCTACGCTTCTTGCTGGCCACTCGCCGCGCTTCCTTCGCCGCTCGTCGCTGCTCGCCGCCTTGGCCGCTTGCCGCGCTTTCACCGCCGCTCGCCGCGCCTCGCCGCCCGTCGCTCGCCGTGCCTCGCCGCCCGTCGCTCGCCGCCCGGCCACTCGCCGCCCTTCACCGCTCGTGCGCTCGCTGCTCGTCACGCCCAGCTTACGTCCCCCTTATCCTCATCTTCACCACGGGGAGGAAGAACTTACTTCAAGCGCTAGGGTTTAGGCATGTTCACGAAGGTAATGTATTCGTTCGGATTTTCATGATTTTTTCTTGGGGGTTTTTGTGTTTGTGTCTGCTCGTTGCCCCCTGCCACCATAAGTTTTATGATAGTTTCTGAAAATAGCTGAGAGGGTTGATTGTGGTAGAACAGAGGGTGGTTCATGGCTGCATCTTGAGTACTGCATCTTGTGGGTTTTTTCGTTGACGTGGTATGAGCTATACACATGTTACGCGACTTAAGCCAGATTCAGGGGGAAGCTCAATTGATTGACCCATCTGCCTGTGACTTCATGTGTGATTAGATGCTATGCTTATTTGGTGCATCTTCTTGTCTGCATACTATGTTTCATCCTATCCAGTGCTGGGTTATCAGTCTAATGTCTTTTCTAAGACTAGATGAATTCGGTCACTGCACGGAGAAGATTTTAGGATTGACCTTTTCACAATATGTTCTGTCTAGAAGAAAATAAACTGGTGAAATCTACCTTATGCTGTATTACTATTATCAGGAGTATGCTCGTTTGACGTATGAGGAACTTAAAATTCTCACGTTAGCATCTCGTCTGATATAATCACCTGTCATTTATGTGACCATACTGCTTAATGTTATAAAAAAGATCTACTAGTAAAGGAAAATGTTCAATGCTTTAGTTGGACAATACTGCTGCAAAACTTTGCTGAATTTAGAGGAGTTGGTTCTTCAATAGTTGAGGAATTGTACATTTTAATGATAGCACCTGATGTGAGATAATTGCCATACAAATATGCAAGCAAACACTGCCAAATTTCGGTTGTCAAAGAGAGTTGCAAAGAAAATCAAGTTTTGCTATTTTAGACTCTTTTGTTCAAGGGTATTGCTGTTAGACTGTGCTGGCTTTGGCTCTTTCGTGTATTACAATTTCCAAATAAATTCGCATCCATTTTTCAGGACCACTGGAAAAGAGCCACACATGTATAGGATTGTTTGATTTTTAATTATTCCAAGAATGACATGCTTCCATAATTAAGGTATTGTGTAAGAAAGGAAGTTGTCAAGAAAGTAAGTGCTTAGCAAATTTTTGTATTGTCATTAAGTTCATCAAGTCCTCACGACATGGAAATAGAATACACATCCTGTTCGTTTGGTTACTGGATGATCTAATGCTTGTCGAAAATATGCGTAAGAAGCGAAAGTGCGTAAGAAGCCTTATCCTTCTTCCAATGGGATAAACAATTGTGGATCAAAAAGAGTAAATTAGAAGACAGAGCACGCAGTGAGTATGCAGGGGGTCTCCTTCATAATTGAATGATTCTCTTGAAGTCTCTATACTCACTTTATAAATGACCTAGCAAATTAAGGTTTTGCGCTGTAGTTAATGAAAATTTTGTATTTATTTGGCATGGCGCTTGAACTAATAATTACAAGGAGATTGAAAATCTGACTTATTTAATTATGTTTGTTGGGATACAGGGCGGACAGTTGGCTGCTATAAATCTTGTATCTCGTGCGGCCTTGCTTGCTGCAAAGAAGGTGATGACATTTGAATTTGCAGACACACTGGAAAGTTATCATAGTGCAACAACGCATGGTCATTTACTCCATAGATATTTTATCAAATGCGAACTCATGATTATGTTTTTGCGTGATTGGTTTTGGCAAATACTAGCAAGGCACGTAGCAATAGAAATTTTACTTTCGGCTGGTAAAGAGAATTTATGTATAGGTTGTTAACTGTGCTTGTAGTACTGCATCGACTATTTGGAAAGAGTTGGTTTCTTCCACTGACCATAAATCATCGAAGGTTATGCGTGTAAACAATAGCTCACCAAGGAGGTATTACTCGATGTAATTCACATCGTGTTCTGAGAGTGAGCTTGCTTTTGTTACTATCTGGGTCTTTGTTAAAAGTAAAATAAGGAAGGAAGTTTTCTTTTTTCGGGGTCTAGTACAGAAGATGAGCTACATTATGTTTAGTGGTGTGAGTGTGTTGAGGTTGTTCTATTCTGTGTTTGCCTCAGGACTCTGAAGAAGAATGGTTTTTCCGGGTTCTGCTCTTGTTGGGTTCCTTTGCCTGACGTAGAGTTGAAGTGTATTGCTTGGTGGGTGTTTGTTTACCCGCGATTTGAGGTTGAGCTTGGATTTACAAATTACAAAATAGGTGGATTTGAGGTTGAGCTCCGATTTGCCTAGGCGTTGACTCCCACTTAGCCGACACTAACGCCGCCTCCGACGAGCAAGGTCCTCCGCTGCCCACGAGCAACGTCCGTCACCTCCCACGAGCGAGGTATATTTTAGATCGTGATGTCTTTTTTTCCTCATGTATATTTTCATTCACGACATTTAGTTGACATGAGTGTGCTTGTCAAAGGGCTTCTCAGTAGTACAGGTTGGGATGAGCTTGTTTATGTTTGGCAACATGGGACTGATCCTAGAGGCTCCTTCAATTAGTATAAAAATTTCATTTTTGGGGTCCCCTCATTGAGCTGTGTCAACTTGGGATCAGGATTCTGAATGGCCAAATTTGAAAGTGTAATTGTCGTTCTGCGGTTTATCTTGGTAAATGACTCGCAAATAATTAGACTGTAAGTTAGATTCAATAAAGCAGGGAAAATTTCTATTTGCATTATCAGAATGGTGAGTTTGCACTTGTTATGTTCACCTTGTATGGTATAGCATTAGTGATGGTTCTCCTATGTTTGTTTATTGCTGTGATTGTTTAGAACTGAGCTTTCTAGTCTTATTATAAGGATCTAGTTGCTGTTTCTGTTGCTGTAGTGAAATTTGTGTCTCGATTATGAATTTTCCGTGTTGCTCGGTTTGATCAGGGAAAGACCATGTAGTTGCCTCTTCTTTGTCATGCAAGGATGAGGTTGACTTTCAATATTATAGTTCCTTTGTTTGGTTAGTGCAGCATTCTTTGAAACTTCTCACTTTATGGTCACTCTTTCCAACCTGTAAATCACCTGTTCCGGCGTGGGAGTTCCAACTTCTTTGACAAAATAGTTCTGGTGCTTGTCTCAAAACATTGTTTCTTTGTTAATTGTGTTTTCTGAGCATTTGAAATGATTTGAAAGTGTCATTTTAATGCCTCTCTCCGAGGTGCATATTATCCCATCAAATAAAAGAAGTATTTTTGTTAGTGTGTGAAAGATCGTGAGTTAGTATAGAGTAGATGTCTCGACATTCCTGTCAATAAGTCGGCATGGACTGAGCCGCCGATAACTAGTACTTATTTATACTTTCTTGGTGCCGAATGGATCAATATTTGCCCCTTAGCTTGCTGCTCGCCTTGTGTTTGAAAAAATGCCTAAGCCAAATCTGTTGAGTGTTTGAGGTTTTGACGTTGCTAGATCGAATGGACCGAATGAATAGGGTAGTGCTAGCGTAACTCGATACATCACAATGAATGACGTGCTGTACTTTATCTGGTGGCTTCCGAATGAATGGTGTGCTGCGGCTAGAATTTGTTGTTGTGGGGGGGGGGGTGGCCAGATGTTCATTAAAATTCCCCAGAGAAAATTGAGTTGAATGTCTCACCGGATAATCATCGTTTGTGAATGTGTACTAGAGATGACGACAGTATATTAGAGATGATGTGGAGAGGACCTTGAGCAGTGGACTAATTCGTACACCTGCCTTGGTGTTGCATAGGTCCTGCTTCATTCATGGTTGAACATAATTTGTGAGAGTGCTTTTCCTGCTTTATAATGGTGTGTGATGACGTACTGCTAGTTTGGTGCATCAACTAGACTCTATATCTAATTGTGAATCGCATTGAAACAAATTTTTTTCCATTTGAGCAGTTCATGGTAGTTTTGTCCGGAGAATTGCAGCTGGTCTCCTAATGAAAATGCGCCCTCACTTGAGTGCGTATGCTTGAAAAATTCCTTGTTTTACTTGGTTATCCATCAAAACACTTGGGTAAGAATAGTCCTCCTTACTTTTTTGGAATATGACTTCCACTTTTTAAATTAGGAAGTTGTTTTCCTTAGTTTTGAACTTGGCGTGTATCGCATGAATTGTCACTCATTCGGTGTTTGAGCTCCTTAGAATGAATGGTAGTGCATCACATTTCAGCCCCTTGCATTAAATCGATGTCACCCTTCATGCTCATTTTATCATGATGGCAATTTTTTCGGATACTGTCATCTCTAACTTTACATATACGGTAGTGGCTTGCTCATGTACATAAATTTTCCATGGATGACAACCTCCATTTGAAAAAAAAAAAAAAGCCCAGCTATGTTGCATATATGTATCGTGCGTGCGTAGTTTCTACATTATAGTTTTGGATGTCTTTTCTGATAATGAACTCCACATTCTAGTTTTCTGAGCATATACATGAGTATGGACATCCGTAACAATTGATATACATCTATTTCTCGTCAAGTAGGGTCATTACTGAACTTAAACCTGCTGGAATTATCTTTCAAGCTTGCTGGTTGGGACTGTTTTAGTGTCATTTTAATCCCAATTTGGTATCAATTTGGGTGCAAATTTATCGGATGGCTAAATCAGAGGTAATTATTTGCTCATACTATGTGAAATATATTTTTCTTAAACCACCGCGTTGATAACTTTTTGTTCTTTTAGTTGCAGCATGAAACTTCCCATCTTGCACACGTAATGCGTGATATGGAAAAAGATTATGAGTTTGCGGTAGGAATGGTTTTTCCAAATGAACTTGAAGCATACGATAAGTATGTGGCCTATGCAATCGGCAAAGGATTTGGAGTGAGAAAGGGTAATATGTTCAAAAATGGTAAAGGAGAATTAACCCGACGAACTTTTGTGTGCCATTGTGAGGGGCATTCTGTCAGCTCATCTGATCAAGAAAAGAAATTTGAGAGGTATGAAGTTAGATATGGCTGTCCTGCTCGTATCAAATTTAAGGTTAACAATGGTGTCTATGAAGTCATGAAGCATATTTACTGAGCATAATCATGCATTTATTCCGGATGATCAAAAGCATTTGATTAGATGTGGAAGAATCATGTCTGATACTTCTAAGAGTGTCTTAGTTGACATGAGGAAAGCCGGCATTGGAGGGACTACAGCGTATAAGTTTTTAGCAAATGAAGCTGGAGGAAGCAAAAACTTGGGTTTTAACCTGCGTGATTGTCAAAATTATTTGCAAACGAAAAGATCCGATGGTATAAGTGGGGGAGATGGTCAAAGTGTTCTAAATCATTTTCATCTCATGCAAATGCAAAATCCAATGTTTTCATATGATGTATAGGTAGATCAAGATGGTAGATTGACAAATTTATTTTGGAGAGATAGCATGTTGAAATTTGATTATGATTGCTTGGTGATGTTCTAGTGTTTGATACCATGTATCGTACCAACAAATATAACATGATATGTGCACCATTTATTGGGATTAATCACCATTGGAAGAATGTTTTTGTTCGGTTGTGCATTTTTGTTGGACGAGACTGCAGAATCATTTATATGGTTATTTGAGGCTTTTTTGAAGTCTATGGGAAATAAGGCACCGAAAACCATATTCACTGATCAAGACCAAGCCATGGCAAAAGCCATTAGAACGGTATTTCTGAATACACAACACCGTTTATGTACTTGGCACATCGGGAAAAATGCCAACCAAAACATCCCACATCTTTACCATAAGCCGGGTTTTAAGGATACATATTTCTTAGCGCTTATGTATAGATGTACATCGGAGGAAGAATTTGAATTTACTTCGAGGGAAATGGAAAAGGAGTGGGATACTGCGAATAACACTTGGCTTCGGAGATTATACGACATTAGACACAAATGGGGTTTAGCTTTTGGTCGTGACATTTTTACATGTATAAGATCTAGTCAATGGAGGAGAGCACCAATAATGTCTTCCAACGAATGTCGACGAAGACATTGACTCTTGTAGAGTTTGTCCACCACTATGAAGAACAAGTGAAGCACATGAGAAATTGAAACTCAAGATGATTTCGGTAGTCGAGGGAATCCCAAATTGGCAATTTTGGGTAATGACATCTTGACGCATGCTTCATGTCACACCCCGAACCCCACGATGCGCAACATCCCTCGCAAAGGTCGAATTTGCTGCGACGTCCGGTGCCGTCGCCGGCCTAACTCCCAACACAGAGCATAAGGCACATGCGGAAGCGATAATTAAAACACCCGTACAAAGCAATACATGACCAAGGGTAGCAGGAACGTCGAACAATTCAAAGCCTAATAATCAAGACTTGCATTGAACTTCAAAACATATACAATGTCCACTATACACCAATACAAGTCGCCAAACAAAAGCGGGTCGACGGCTACTACTAACAAAATCCCTAAGTGGCTAAGGGGGCAGTCTAAGGTGGGGCTATAATCAAAAGGGGTGCGGCCCAACCTAAGGAGGCTAAAGGTGATCCTAGGAAACTTCAATCTGGATCGGATCACGATAACTCGGACTCAGCCTCGATTATTTCATCCTCTGAATCCATCTGCTCGACCTCGCCAACCTGTTCGGGTTCCTGCTTTATGGGCTCCGGATTCTCATATGGATCGGGTACACCAGGCAACCTCTATCAGGAGTCTGAAAAACGGGGTTTAAACAACTATGGGACGAATCTCAGTGAGTAGGCCTCCTAAATCGAAATTAGGTTAACATGCACCTCCCGACAAGCAAATCAACACAACAACGGACAATAATGTCAATCAAATGACCTAGGCTCTTGAGTCGGTTCGCTTACACCTTGCGACCACAGAGGTTAAACGGTTCGACATAAAAATCACGGCACATACGTGGCACACATTTCCACACGTCGCCATACGCATGCTCATACTCGAAGTGTTCATCTCGCATGCCATTCACCGAGTCTTGCACACTCGCACACTGGCCCATGCATTCTTATGCATGCAAATGTCATCATCATGCCATGTTTCGTTACGCTCACACCTTTGCATGCTCTGGCATATGACTCATTTTAATTAGAAATCGACCCGAAGGTCACGGCCCGAAGGCTCACAACACTCCATGGCCAGCGTAAAAACACCCCAGGCCCAGTGTCTCTAGCCTGCTACAAAGTGCATGAGGCGCAATACCGATCTCCTTACGAACCAGAGCCTGCTACAAAGTGCATGAGGTTGGTCGTCTTTCGGACATACCGGGCATCGTCCTGCTACAAAGTGCATGAGGACGGCACGACCCGAAGGCCAATAAGTGATAACATGGCACACTGTCAATTTTTATCTGAACCCCGCGTAAAACGCATCAGGGTATAATTAGGTGATCACATGCTCATGGCAGACACGCATTCTCGCACAATTTCGTCACATGCCTCACACTAGGCATACACAATGCGTGGCCATGCAATGTCGTATAATGCAATATGAGCATTCAATTTCAGCACGGCATTTCAACAAACATGCCAAATCAACGTGCTCAAATAGCCAATCAATTGCCCATACTTATTCGCATAACATGCGCACTTGGCCAACTAGTACCATGTGGCCCAAAACATAATTTACGCACTTGGGCAATAAACATTCACACCAATGATTGGCCAAACACACACCGCATTGCTCGAACACGAAATCAGGCGGCATGGCATTAAACAACTGAGCACGACAAAGTACCATTCAACCACCGAGTCGCTCAAACGAGGCACCACAAAATTTAACACAATCAAGCACAATTTGTACCCAAATCAACCACTAATCAGTCCGAGAGAGAGAAAAACTGGAAATATGCAAAATCGGGTCCAAACTGGGCAGTTGCACAGTGACAGAAATCCATTTGAAATAAATGGTAAATCAATTCTAAAAATTATGAAATTTGTATATGTTGTACAAAACATCTCGATGAACATTTTCCGTGAAGAACTAGAAACCCAGTTCTAACCGTAAACACCTCGTTTTGACACTCCAAGTCGGACAAAATCCGATTCGCTCGGACAGCCCGTCAGGCCAGAAAAATACAACTCATTCAGTACCCAAATCATTTTGGAAAGCCTTGAAATTTTTATATGTTATAACCACAAATGTCCCCAATAATTTTTGAGAAGGAAGTATTTTGAAAATAGGCTTGGAAAAATTTATAAAAAATTCGAACAGACCAGAAGGTCGGGTGAACAGTAAATCGGGCAGTTTTGTTTCGGTCCAAAGATGGACTTCCGAATGGCCTCAAATGATTTCCAAAAATTCTCAAATTAAATTATGTTATACTTAAAGATGTTGGGAACAACTTTCATGAAAAACACTTCTTCACATTCGGCCCACAATGATCACAATAAAAATAACAAAGCGCAGAGGTACAGTAAAATTAGTAATCCGAGAATCAGTAACTTGCACCATTAAGCAAATCCAACTCATACAACCTCTAAATCAAGTCTCCACAGCCTTAAAACCATCCTTAAACCATCACCTTATGCCCTTAAAATCACCACAACATCAGCCCAAATCAGCCCCCACCAATTACCCCTAAAACTTGTCCAAAGTGCACATAATCCTAATTAAGGGTTAGGATTTCCACTCACCTATTTACACTCCCCAAAATTCTAATCGACGAGACGGGCGGCCGATTGCCCGGTAAACGGCGAAATCGGCGGCGGCGTTCCGGCGGCTCACGGTAGAGGTTCTGGTCGGTGAGGGTGGTGGCGGCGAACGGCGCTCCTCTCGCGCGCGACGGCACTCCGACGAGCGGCTCCTCTGGCGGGGGCCTCTCACGGCCAAACCAAGAGGAAAATGAAAGAGAAGAAGTGGCGTGGGAGGGGAGATGATCGGCTGATGGGGGAAGAAATGGGAGGAGAGAGAGAGTCAAAGGGGTCTTATGGGTCAAAAAGTGGCGCCACGTGTCGCAATCCGGTGCGTTGGACCATTTTGCCATTTGATCCAATGGCCATTAATCACTCTCATCCAATAATTGAGGGCCCTTTTGGTCATTCAAAAATTCTGAATTTTTGACTCATAATTATCCACAATAAATTCCCAAAAATTGCCAAAATTCGGAACCCAAAAATGGGCCATAAGGGCAAAACGGTAATTTTCCGGTCCCGGGTCGAAATTTCATTTTTCGACCGTATCGACCCCAAATGTGTGTGGCCAACATAATATGATGTCGGATTCGCAAAAATAACCTTTTAAGCCCTCGAAAATCGATTGCAAAGTTTGGAGGAGCAAAATAGTAATTTTTTCACTTCTGGGCCGAAATTTCAATTTTCGACCGTAACTACTCTAGATATGCGTGGCCACCCTAAAACGGCATCGGTCTCGAAAAATAATCTCATATGGCCTCGAAAATCGACGTCGGAGTCCAAGGGTAAAATCGTAATTTTTCTAATTTCGGCCGAAATTCCAATTTTCAGCTGGACTAGCCCCAAATGTATGTGGCCACACCAAAACGATGTTGGCCTTGCAAAATAGTCGTAAACACCCATAGAATTTCGACATCGAAGTTCGGGTCCAATTTGGCGATCAAAATTGCTCAATTCAGGAATTTTAGAGTCTCTTGCGACGGGTGGCTATTTAGGGGTTACGCGTATCGACCTAGGGTCACTCGAGTTGTGACGATCTCGATTACGGGATAGCGCAAGGAATTATTGATTATTCCAGGGGTCACGATCGTTCGGTTCAGGTTCGGGATTTATTTGCCATGCGCACTCTCGGTCCAGCGGAATCACCCGTGATCCGATCGTACGTCGTTGGCCAAACCAGATCCGTCACCTTCCTAGAATCGGTCCACACGGCCCAAAATACTTCCACTTGTTTCTCGGAATCGGCGCCCGATTCGCGATCGGGTCCCCCGATCCACGTCTTTATTTTCCTAGTTAGCCTTTCCCATTGGTCGGTATCCGCGAGGGGCCACCGGGCGAGACGTACTAAAATCAAATGAGAAATAATATCCACTTCGTCGGATCCCGGAAATAGGTCGAAATTCAGGATGTTACACTTCAAAAGTGTATACCCGTACCATTTTTAAACAGTTTAATGATGAATTCATGCAAAGTGTCTCTCAACGTATTTCAAGTGAAGCATTTGATGGATCGGTTTATATTTTTACTGTCAAGTTAAATGGGAAGTTAAATGGGAGTGGAAATGTTGTCAAATTTGACCCTGCAGACTCTTCAGTTTCTTGTGATTGCAAATTATTTGAATTAAAAGGGTGGTTGTGTTGCCATGCGTTGAAAGTGTTGAGTGAGAAATAATCGGTTATGGGTGTTCCATCTCCCCATATTTTGAAAAGATGGACTAAAGGTGCCAAACAAGTGATTGTGAATGATGAATCTTATGAAATGGCACCGGGTTCATCTAAATTTAATCGATTTTCCACGTTAATGCATCAATCCTTTGAAATGATGAGTTTGGGAGCCGAAGATGCTGATACTATGAGAATAGTGAAGGAGGACATGGAAAAAACGAAGGCTAAACTTTTATCACATAAATCGAGTATGGTTGTGACTGATGATGCTGGTAATGATGATGATAATGAGGCTTCTGTGTGCAAGATTTCGGCATTGGACCCGCATTGAAGGAAAGCAAAGGGAATAAGTTATGGGAGGCTTAAAAGCTCAAGTGAGAAAAAGAAGAAAAAATCTAAGGAACGAGCACCTCCAACACGAATAGAAAGTCGAGGTGAGTGGCATATTATTCTACTTAATATGATTAGTTAAATTTATTGCTTATGTCACATGATGCCAATAACATATTTATTACTTTGTAATGTAGAGTTGGTTGTTCAAGCAACACAAGATGGAGCTCATTTCCCAGATTATTTGCATAATTCAAATCAGTTTCAAAGTGCCTTTTATCCTAGCAATATTGGTGGTCCTAGAGTAAATCTAAATTTTCATAATCGGGTATATTGCTCGTAGTCTTTCGATTGTATTTACATTTTACTAATTTGGTCAAATTTTTTTGTGGATGTAGCAGCCACCATACATCATGCCGCCGGAGATTATGAGTGGATTTTGCCCATTCCCCAGTCAGGTATTTAATAGCTGAACTTATCGGATACATGAATGAGAATAATCTTGCAAAACAAATTAGTAGTGACAAATTTATTATATGTAGATGCAATCACAATACACCATGCCGCCAGGGATTATGAATGGAATTTCCCCATTCACTAGTCAGGTGCTTATTATGAAATCATTTTAGATCCTAGTGTTATTTCACCTTATTATTACCATTGTAATATTTATTGTTAATGGTTTCTTCTGCATAGATGTTGGAGTATCATAATAGATCTCATGGAACCATTTTGAGTTAGGTACAACTTGCTTTTTTTTATTCAACACTTATTTGAGACATTTATCTTGGCATTTGTTTAGTAAAATGTAAATAAATTGGTTATTCCTTTGTGCAGGGGTCATCAAACTCTTTTCATCATCCTAGGGTGAATGAGTTGAACGCCTCTGAAGGAACATAAATCAATTGGCTGAAGTAACTCATAATTTTGTCTCTCTCTAGGAGGAGGAGGAGGAGGAACTCTCCCTCTCTTTTATGTACAGGCTTGAATTTATAGCTTGTTGTGGATGAGCTCGACTTCGATTCCCGCCACTTCTCGTCAAGAAGAGGTAAAAAAGCTTGACCTTGAAATTTGAAGCAGTTACCTTCGGGTTGGTAATAGGGGTCATCTAAATTATTAATGTTACGGGAGTTGTTATTGTGATATTTTCCTTTTTGTGAACGAACATCACTTCGTTGTAGACATTTGGATGATTTGTCCTTGCTGTTAACTCTGAATGTTTGAAACATTTCCATGGCTGATTGAAGAGAGACTTCTCTTTGGACATGTAATGTCCATCTCCATTATCATTGGACAATATGCAGCTGTGGATCTACTTTTGTTAATGGACACTATTCTGTAGCTGGAGTTCCAAGGTGTGAGAAAGCAACTAAAAGTACAAGTTTGTAAATCTTAAAGTCTTCAGAAATTTTGGTATTTGGACTTTTTCAGACTTGACATGTATGTACACCAAGGCCAGTTGCATCAAGGCTTGCTGCAGATACCCATCTGCTTACTGGTCAGGTAACAGATTGAAAGTTCATTCCAGATCGTGATGTCTTTTTTCCTTTCGCATATTTTCATTCATGACATTTTCAAATTCATGGGGGCGGAGCGAGTAAGACTTTTGCGCTGATGTTGAACTTTTGTTCAGCTTGCTTATGTCGAGGAGGAGGGGATGAATGAAAGTTGCTTCCTTTATCGCGGAATAGAGCTAAACTATTTTTTTTTCGATTTGTTTGTAAATTTTGAAATACTCAACTTTCTGAAGTTGATTGCAAATATCCGTTGTTTCCATCTGGTGGAGTTCAAGTGCAGTCATCTGCTTACAATGTTATTTAACTCTGTCGAACTGAAAAGTGGTGGCCATGAGACCAAATGACTAGACGATGTTGCAAAGAGTTAAGATGAGTAACATTAAGCTCTCATTATTGCAACACTCACTGTCAAATGCAATTCAATCACAAGATCCATAATTGGTTGCTCGGCTTAGGCTAAGATATTCTTGTATTATATCTCGGATAGAAAACCTCCTTTCTTGGATGGAAGAGTAGTTTTTCTTGAACAAGGCTGAGCCTATAATGCCGCTCAAAGATCCGACGTCGAGATATGGCTATAATCTCAAGAAAAGGTTCTCCTACTGCTCAAGGAGATTCATGAAAAGCAGTATGAATAAATCGCGCCACCGCTTTTGAGAGCTTGCTGGCTCAAAACTTGGAGATATTCTTGGTGTTGAGAAATCATAAGCCGATGTCATGTGTTTTGCAAGTTTGAATGACGGTGTCCTCTCTCTCTCTCTCTCTATTTTCAGATTTAGGGTTTAAATTCAGAATTTTGGAAAATTTTTCGCTACGAAGTCCGATTTTTGAGTTGTTGAGCTGCGCATTTTTATAGAATTGGTAGTTTAGGGTGTCGTGGAGCTGTGGGGATTTTACGGATCTTGATTTGGACTTACCGTTTACCCGAAAACGAATTTTTAAAGTTTTCCGCCGAAGTGAACGATTGCACGTCCGGCAGCCTTCGGGCCATATTTCTCTGCGAAATCCGATTTGTGAGTCGTTGAGCTGCGCATTTTTGTAGAATTGGTAGTTTAGGGTGTTGTGGAGCCGTGGGATTTTACAAATCTTGATTTGGACTTACCGTTTCCCCGAAACAAATTTTTGAAATTTTCCGCGCGAAGTGAACAGTGCACGTCCGGCAGCCTTCAGGCCATATTTCGCTGTGAAATCCGATTTTTGAGTCGTTGAGCTGTGCATTTTTATAGAATTGGTAGTTTAGGGTGTCGTGGAGCCGTGAGATTTTACCGATCTTGATTTGGACTTACCGTTTGCCCGAAACAAATTTTTGAAATTTTCCGCGAAGCGAAATAGTGCACGTCCGGCAGCCTTCAGGCCATATTTTGCTGCAAAATCCTATTTTTGAGTCATTGAGCTGTGCATTTTTATAGAATTGGTAGTTTAGGGTGTCGTGGAGCCGTGGGATTTTACGGATCTTGATTTGGACTTACCGTTTGCCCGAAACGAATTTTTGAAGTTTTCCGCGCGAAGTGAACACTACACCTCCGGCAGCCTTCAGGACATATTTCACCGCGAAGTTCGATTTTTGAGTCGTTGAGCTGTGTATTTTTGTAGAATTGGTAGTTTAGGGTGTCGTGAAGCCTTGGGATTTTACGGATCTTGATTCGAACTTAGTGTTTGCCCGAAACGAATTTTTGAAGTTTTCCGCGCGAAGCGAACAATACACGTCCGGCAGCCTTCAGGCCATATTTCGCTGCGAAGTCCGATTTTTTAGTCATTGAGCTGCGCATTTTTATAGAATTGGTAGTTTAGGGTGTCGTGGAGCCATGGGATTTTACTGATCTTGATTTGGACTTACCGTTTGCCCGAAACGAATTTTTGAAGTTTTCCGCGCGAAGTGAACACTACACCTCCAGCAGCCTTCAGGACATATTTCACCGCGAAGTCCGATTTTTGAGTCGTTGAGCTATGCATTTTTGTAGAATTGGTAGTTTAGGGTGTCATGAAGCCTTGGGATTTTACGGATCTTGATTTGAACTTACCGTTTGCCCTAAACGAATTTTTGAAGTTTTCCGCGCGAAGCGAACAATACACGTCCGGTAGCCTTCAGGCCATATTTCGCTGCGAAGTCCGATTTTTTAGTCATTGAGCTGCGCATTTTTATAGAATTGGTAGTTTAGGGTGTCGTGGAGCCATGGGATTTTACTGATCTTAATTTGGACTTACCGTTTGCCCGAAACGAATTTTTGAAGTTTTCCGCGCGAAGTGAACACTACACCTCCAGCAGCCTTCAGGACATATTTCACCGCGAAGTCCGATTTTTGAGTCGTTGAGCTGTGCATTTTTGTAGAATTGGTAGTTTAGGGTGTCGTGAAGCCTTGGGATTTTACGGATCTTGATTTGAACTTACCGTTTGCCCGAAACGAATTTTTGAAGTAGCGAACAGTACACGTCCGGCAGCCTTCAGGCCATATTTCGCTGCGAAGTCTGATTTTTTAGTCATTGAGCTGCGCATTTTTATAGAATTGGTAGTTTAGGGTGTCGTGGAGCCATGGGATTTTACGGATCTTGATTTGGACTTACCGTTTGCCCGAAACGAATTTTTGAAGTTTTACTCGCGAAGCGAACAGTACACGTCCGGCAGCCTTCAGGCCATATTTTGCCGCGAAGTCCGATTTTTGAGTCGTTGAGCTACGTATTTTTATAGAATTGGTAGTTTAGGGTATCGTGGAGCCATGGGATTTTATGGATCTTGATTTGGACTTACCGTTTGCCCGAAACGAATTTTTGAAGTTTTACGCGCGAAGCGAACAGTACACGTCCGGCAGCCTTAAGGCCATATTTGGCCGCGAAGTCCGACTTTTGAGTCGTTAAGCTGGGAATTTTTATAGAATTGGTAGTTTAGGGTGTCGTGGAGCCGTGGAATTTTACGAATCTTGATTTGGACTTAACGTTTGCCCGAAACGAATTTTTGAAGTTTTACGCGCAAAGTGAACAGTACACGTCCAGCTGCCTTCAGGCCATATTTGGCCGCGAAGTCCGATTTTTGAGTTGTTGAGCTGCGCATTTTTGTAGAATTGATAGTTTAGGGTATCGTGGAGCCATGGGATTTTACGGATCTTGATTTGGACTTAACGTTTGCTCGAAACGAATTTTTGAAATTTTCCACATGAGATTTTACAGTAATCAGTAAGCTTAGAGTTACAGTAATCAGTAAGCTTAGAGAGAGAGAGAGAGAGAAAGAGAAAGAGAGAGAGAGTAAATGGCTATAAAGATGCAAAAAAAAAATTCTGTAGACTTAATGCCAAAAGGTCTGCTTGTTTCAAATAATTTCACAAACTTAATTCTGAGCCTTCCTATAGCTTCTGTTTTCCCTAACATTGCTACGATAAAAATGATGTGCCAAAATCGGCATCAACTCAATAGAACGACATGGAGTCGGAGAAACGCTGTACTAGAGAAAATGTGAGTGAAAAAGAAGAAAAAAAATCTAAGCTAAGACAATGCTTCATACGGTCGACTTCACGTAACTCGCATCAGAGTCTCAATTTGGTCCTCCACATGTCTCCAATGACCATCTTAGGTTGCGGATTATCTGGCCCTCGATCCCGCTACCCCGATGTAAAGTACAACCAGCCGTCACAAAAGCTTGCGATTGCGGTTTTGACGCGGTAAGGAAGCTTACCGATCACCATCCATTTCATACCACAAGCATATAGACGTCGCTATAGACTACCTGAAATAAGAAAGTTCCAAGTTTGAAGAATCAGCTCGAATGAAACATCATATGACACAAGCATGCATCTTTTGATAAGCTAATAAAATCAATGACCAGATGATGAGTAGCATGATCAGCAAAGAATGTATCTAAACATGTGAATGCCCCATTCTACTTGGTTCTGTAAGTAACATTGGAATGCCCCATTCTACTCGAACTAATTATCTCATATCTCAGCTCATATATATCAAAAGATTAACGCAAAATGCTAGAGCTGTCTCAGGAAAGCACTGGTCCCAACAAATTGCTGACAAAGATAACAAAGTTGATCAACCTATCATATCTTAACCTTCGGCTTTGACTTATGGAATCAGCCTAAAAATGTTAAAGCTTTGCGGAGTCTACATTGGGACTTCTAGTTGCCATTACCTGCAATAGATCAGCTGCATAGTGGCGACTTCATTGACTTAGAGACCTCCTGCTCGTGATAAAAAAGTGAAGATGCTAATATTCAGTACCCGACTACTAAAAGTAGCATTTTAGCTTACAATATTGCCGGCTTACAATGTAATATGATGTACTCATCTAATCGAACAGTAACCAAATGAAACCACTGCAAGATGCTAACTCACCCAACATCCACAGAAGAGGCAGTAGTTATACTCATCTCTTAGCTTCATCAATACAGCCAGCAGATCCTGTATACAGCAGAAAGCAGTCATTCATTACTGTAGTGCCACTTTTTCCATGAGTCATACTAAAAATGATTCAGCAATGAACTTCGTGAACTGATGCTTATGCAACATTTTTTATTCAAGGACTTTTTTTTTATCGTGATATTCAAGGACTTGAGAGAAATAACAAGAGGCAGATATCTGACAAATTTTTCACCACGGAATTTCAGTCACACAGATGAACTTCCGAAAGTTTGGAAGAGTTTTAAGATGAACTGCAAAGAAAGGCAAAAGCAGTTGCTTAATCAACTGAACCTCCATCTTCAATCTGATGAACATAATGGGTGACAAACGTTTTCACGAGTTATGAAAAAAGAAGCATTCAGTTGCACAGCATAATGAATGTAGAAAATCCTCTTACTGATCTCAGTCGTGCACTACACATCACTAATTCACTGTCATTTCACCTACTTTCACTGCCATAGAACCAAGGATGCAACAAAAGCATATGATAGTCTGAAACTAAAATCTGACTCCATTAAAACAATATGTTTCACCATTTCTAGGAAACAAAATGAACAAGCCAAAGCCATTTAAATGTAATGAATGAAACTGAGATTTAAAGAGAATCTGGATTCTGGTATATGACATCAAAGAACATATCTCTTCCGTAATTACTTCCTCTTCCTCTTCATCCTGTTCACCCTCCTCCTCGCCTTCATTCTTCTCGGGCTCTGGAAATTCCTTATTCTCTAATTGATCCAGTGCAGCCTTTGCCTTCTGGAAATATACAAATATCCTCCGACCAAACAATCCTAGAATGATGAAATACGTCATTGACCATGGAAATCTTCTCTTACCAACGACAAAACAAAATCACCTCATAGCATCCAAGCCGCCTATGCACATAAGGCGCACAAGCCCATCTGACTAAGGTACGGAACCAAACAAGAACGAGCCTTTGTAGCTAAGAAAGAACAGAGCAGCTCGAAACAAAAAACCTAACCACGATCCCAATCCTCCTAACTCCACGTTCGCAAGACTGCGGCATCAAAACGAAACTAATCTGCTCTATCAGATCGCTAAGGCCTTGGTCTTTTCCAAGACAATTAAAAGCTAGGACCTATAATCCAAAACCGAAGACAGACACATCGTAAAACCTCAAAAGAGCTCGAAACACCATCGAACCGAAAGCAACTGCGAGGCTGCGTAATCAGAAAGATATCGAAAGCCAAGCAAGCTTACCTCCTCCGATTCCCTAGTGAACCACGACCTCCATTCCCGAGGTCCGATGCAGCAGTGGAAGAGGACCTAGATCAGCACCACCACCATGGAAGAAACGGATACATCAATTCACCATCCGAAGCTCGGAGCACGAATTCCAGAGGCGAAACGACCTGCAAATCATTCGCTCCGCGCGAGCTGCTTCATCGTGCGTTCAAGAAGGAACTTCAGCGAGGGAGAGAGTGAGTTTGACTGGTGGTGGAGATTGCGAACGAGCTTGGGACCCAGCTGCTCTTGGGCGGGCGGAGGCAACGGCGGAAGTCGGGGCAATAAACCCAACTCCACAAGCTCCTCTTTCTGCTATTATGTCCTCCAATTGTGCAACCTGCTCAAAGGAAAAGTCATCCAAACTATTAAATCCTATGCTTTTTTAAAGACAGAAGCATAAAAACACTAAAGGTGATAAAATGACAAAATTGATCGTTCACAGAAGAATTCCCGGACAGGTATTGATGCTTCATTTTGGACCACTCCTGACGTATCTAATTTAACAGAATATTTGAAGTAACATGAATCCAGACTCGTGAATCTGCCAAAAGTGTAAGAAACCAAGAAACGAAGCATCAATATCCTTTGGGATGGTCTTCTGAATGATGTTATATTCCGGCGCAGCAAGCCAGTCCGTCTCTGGATTGACCTCCCCAAGGACGAGCTAACTCGATAGGAAGGCTTCTAATTAGAGAAATTCACAGTAACCTTCAGCTATAGGAATTTTATAGGACCAAGGCATGAAAGATGTGGCGGAACAGATTGCAAATGCAGCATATGCTGAGGTCTTTCGGTGCTTTGTCCAATCCGACTCAAATTCCATACCAGAACCTCTGCTTTTAGAGAATTCTGTTCTTGCAGATTGAGGCAGAGTATTTTCCAGGCAGATTGATGTGCCACTAAGAGTTTAAGCCCACACTTAAAGGGATGCCCTGCAATTTATTCGGCAACCAGTAAAACCAACTCTTGTTAGTTACTAAATTAAACGAATTTTGTCAATGCAAATTGTTAGTACATTGGTTATAATATGTTCCTGTTAAATCGACTACCAACTATCTGGATACTGTTCACATCTTTGGTTTGCACGTAAGCTGAATTTGAAAATGTCGACCCCTCTGCCCCCATGAGTTCTTTCAGTCCTTGCGCATTATAAACAGAACACAATCCAGCCATAGAGATTCAAAAGTGTTTTCGATATTTCTTCAATGCTAAAGCTTGGCTAAATAAGAGTACTCGAGTCTTAATCACCAAACTCTTTCCGGACAACCCCCAACAACCCCCAAAAGAGAAAAAAACAGCAAGAATTTGATGGAACGATCGAAGTACGAAGGACGCGCCACCTGCATGTAGCTCAAACCGCATATCTCTTCGAAGCAAAAACAAACAGTGGCAGGATTAGGAAGTCAAGAATATTCAAACAGCACAAGCAATCACACGAAGCACATATTCGAAGCAAAAGCAAACGATGGCAGGACTAGGAAGTCAACAACATTGAAACAGCAAAAGTAATTACACGAAGAATATGCTCTGAAGCGGCAAAAAACGAAGTTGTAACGAGAGAAAAGCACGAAAGATGATGAAGGGTCGTTACCTCCTCCAATGGAAAAACCCGCGGGCTTGGTTTAGAGGCACGATGCGCTTAGAAAGAAAATGCACGGCCTGCCCACTATTCAGCGAACATTCAGAAGGCGTGAACTCATGAAACCTCAATGAGTTTGGAAATTGAACTTTTGTGGGTTGGCGTCTGAGGCTAGGGCGTCGGCGTCGGGCTTCGTCGGAGGTGTCGTCGGCATCGGCGTCGGCGTCTAGGGCGTCGCTCGTCGAAGGCTAGGGGTCGGCGTTGACGCGAGGAGACGGACCTCGCTCGTCGGAGGCAGCGGACCTCGCTCGTTGTAGGCGTCGTCGGCGTCGGCGTCGGGCTTCGTCGGAGGCGTCTTCGGCATGGGCGTTGGGGGCTAGGGCGGAGGCGGAGGCTAGGGCGTCGCTCGTCGGAGGCAGCGTCGGCGTCGGCGCGAGGAGACAGACCTCGCTCGTCGGAGGTAGCGGACCTCGCTCGTGGGAGGTGACGGACGTCGCTCGTGGGCAACGGCGAACCTCGCTCGTCGGAGGTGTCAGAGGCTAGGGCGGAGGCGGAGGTTAGGGCGTCACTCGCCGGAGGCGGCCAGGGCGTTGGCACGAGGAGACAGACCTCGCTCGCCGGAGGTAGCGGACCTCGCTTGTGGGAGGCGACGGACGTCGCTCATGGGCAACGGCGAACCTCGCTCGTCGGAGGTGTCAGAGGCTAGGGCGGAGGCGGAGGCTAGGGCGTCACTCGCCGGAGGCGGCTAGGGCGTCGGCGCGAGGAGACAGACGTCGCTCATCGGAGGCAGCGGACCTCGCTCGTGGGAGGCAACGGCTCGTGGGAGGCGACGGACGTCGCTCGTGGGCAGCAGCAGACCTTGCTCGTCGGAGGCGTCGGCATCGGAGGCTAAGGCGGAGGCGGAGGCTAGGGCGTCGCTCGTCGGAGGCGGCGTCGGCGTGGGCGCGGCGTGAGGGAGACAGAGCGCAGGGATAGAGATTGGGAGCGCGAAAGAGAGAGAGAGACTGGAGAGAGAGGGCGCTTGATTTTATTCAAAAATTTTCTCTCTCCAGATCTCTCAGCTCTGTGCTGTGCCGTGGGAGGGGAGAAAATATTGGGTGAGGGAGACGGAGCGCAGAGCAGAGAGCAGATGGGGAGCGCGAAAGAGAGAGAGAGAGGGTGTGGAGAGCAGATGGGGAGCGCGAAAGAGAGAGAGGGAGTGTGGAGAGAGAGGGCTGCTTTTAAAAAAAATTTCTCCCAGCTTCAGCTCAGCTCAGCTCAGTGCCGTGGGAGAGCCTTCCTGACATGTGGATCGTCTCGGACACGTGTCGCCACGCCGGAGTTGTTATTTCTCCACGGTGGAATCCCTAGTGGCACCCAATATTTTCTCCGCCTCATGCACGTGTGTTTCTTGGGAACCACGTTTTATTTATTGCACGTTTAAACATGGCTCCGTGGGATAACAATCCTGTGGCCACGAAAAAATGTTTCAAAAGAGGAATCTATGAACCACCAGTTTGCTTGGAAGCCTGTAATTACGATAGGGTGTATAACAACGTTGTCTATAGATCTATCTCCAGAAGGAGTACTTTTTAAGTGACTACCGATTTGAAAAACTTAACTATTTCAAATTTGGGAGAGCTACATAGGGGAGGAGAGAAATGTGTTGATTATATATCAATGTCATGCTTGAAGAGCGGCACAAAGGTGCTTATGTTGGAAAGTACCTTGTTCCACAAAAATTAAATGGGAGTGTGTTGGCGAATATATAATTGTGAAAGTCTTCTTTTCTTACAAATAAAGACAATAGCTAAATGAACTAGACCCTACTATGCCCGCGTGCGGGCGTGCGAATAGTTGCGCGATTTTGGTGAGTGTAGAACAAATTTGGCACTAATCAACGATTATTATTTTTTATTTATTAAAATTCGGATTTATAATTATAAAATAACATTTGTGTTCTATTGAAACAGAGTAAATGTTCGCAATAGAGTTACAATTATTTTGTTTATTATTTAATTCCGAATTTATTATTTCTATCGAACAATTATTAGGTGCTCTTACAACCTTTAAAAGGTTGTATCCGTTCAAACATATTTTTCGCTATTAATTACTCAACATTTTTGCTTAATAGAACAACTTCCATTTTTGTTTCTTTCAAAAGATATATGACCACTGTTTTCTATTGTTTCCCTTTGAGAGTTCTTGGAAAAATACCAGAATTACTATTGGGTATTCTAGCTTGAGACTTGTGTCATGGAGGAATTTGCTAGTAACCGTTAGCAACGTTTTGGGGAAAATAATTCCTTAAAGAGTGTGTTATGACAAAAAAAAAGTCTGCTTTCGTTCGTCTTCTTGATTACTTGATTTTTCCCCAACAACGTCAAGATGTCATTAATAGATGAAACTCTACATATCTAATGCTTGAAAGTATGGTTGTCTTTCAACGTGCATTTTCCCAATTAACATATCTACTCAGGCAATAGTCTTCCAAGCACTAGGAGAAATAATAGGAGATTTTGTAGTAGCTTGATTTGTGAAACTATTTAGAAATTTCTTATATGCTGATTTTATTTCATGTTTAATTGTTTTTTTATTTCATTAGTTCTTTTTCAATATACTATTATTTTTTGTATTTAAGGGAAAAATTGCTAAAAATTGGAGCCCGAGTTGGGTTGAGTACGGGTCAGGTCAAGTTGGGTCGAATATAGATTGCTAAGATTGTATTACATAAAAATAGATCGACATGGATTAATTAGATCAATTTGGATTGCTTCCATTTTTGACCTAACCAAATCCGACCGGACTCCCTCTCTTTGACCGGTGTATTCAGAACTACTAAAAAATCTCTAAGAAAAAGATTTGCAACCTCTAGGTCGGGTGAAAATTGGACTTTGACTATTAGCTTTGACACACTCGCTCACCAAACATTAGAAATTGATCTAGACCACTCCCTTTATCTTTTCTCGAAGATACGCTTTGAGAGGAAGCAAAAGAGAATGATGCATGTTAAATCGAAATTATCCGGTTAATTTAAGTCGTAGGCAGACATAGAGGGGTGCTTGGATATCTCTATTTTCTTGGCATTGAATGAATTGTGAGGGAAGCAATCAAAAACCTGCCAGCGCTTGCTGTGAAAATGAGAAAGAAGAAAGGAAGTGTTGACACAAAAAAAAAAAATTGGACCAACTCTAGATTGGTATCAACGAGTGGCATGCTCAGTCGATAATTAAAAGCAGAAGTCATCAATAAAAAAAAACAAACGGAGACCGATTAGGCTCAACGTTAGTGAAGGAAATCGATAACATCATTTATAAAGTCATCACAATATGTAGTGCAAAAATTATCAACGAGAGGCTTCACCAGCCAACAACTTAAAGGAAATTGATTGACAAAATCATCGACCACAGACAATCTCAGATTTTTGGCTAAGTGTTGAGGAAATGATATTAATGAATAAACTAGAGGTTTGCTAATACAACAGTTGAATATGAAGAAAGGTGATTGACTCAAACACATGATTGCCATATGATTATGCATACAATCTAGGGATTTGCATGTTTTTGTGTATAATCATGTCTAGAATCTCAGAGAATGTAAATGTAGATCGTGCTAGGAAGTTTGTATAGATTCAAAATCCAAGAACTGGTTGTAAATAACTGCTACAGTGTATTATAAGAGCTCATGTAGTAATCTAACTGCACATAATCAATCAATCTTTGTTTTTTTTTGGTCAGCACCCATAATCAATCAATTTGAACATCTGTTTTTGCTTTTATTTTCGTCTTTAACTATCCTGCAAATTTACCTTCGCAATACCTTTAACTTTCCGGTACCTTTTTTTTTCTTGCAACTTCTGAAGTTCAGTACTCGCAATTTAAATACCTTTAGTTCCCTTTACATTCCTTTCCAAAATAAACAAATGACCATTTTTTAATCTTTGTCAATTCAATTCGAATCATCCTGATGCAGCCTGGTGTAGGCTACTCGAACGTTAGGATCGGGAGAGTGACTTGCACACGTGGAACAGGACGAACAGTAATTACAGTCCTGCGCAAGCTCGGGAAAATGGATGTAACTTCGTCGATACAGATCGGAATGACCTGATTCCAAAGCCAAATGAACAAAGACTTCTGGATTGACAATTTCTCTGTTTTGAGTTTTCTCAAATAAGCACTATAGGAAGGACGAAATCGGGGTAGAAGTGGACGGATGTAAATGGACAGAACAGAGGAAAAGATAGAACTTCGTTGGTTGCTCTTCCAGGCCTCCAAGGAAGTGGATAGGGCACCGATTCTTCTAGATCGATGACTGCAACTCTTCAAGGATGCAGATTTGAAAACCTCCGACTCTTCAAGGACGGAGTGAAAACTCTTCTAGGTTTTCAGGGGTATGAACTCTTCAAGGTTCAAGATAATTGCTTGATGCAAAATTTTCATTAATCAAATTCGTCTGTCGAATACATAAAGTAGATGGTCTTTTATAGCCAAAGAAAAACAAATGAAAAGACTCAAGCAAATGAAGAGACTAAAGAGCATTAAAGACCCTAGAAAGCATAAAACATTAAAGAACTTAGAAACTATAAACTAGATAAATGCCCAACGTCTTCTTGATCATCCCAAAGTATCTTTTAGGCTTCCAATGTATAGGGAAAGACAAGGACTTTATTGTGGCATGGACTCGCGGATGAGACTCTTTGTCTTCGAATTGCGTCCCTTCGATATCTTCAAGACTGGTCGAGCGACTTGTCGAGCTCGGATGCGGGCTGATCTCCTTGGTCGAGTGAGCTCGTCTTCGATGCGGGCAGCATTATCAATCTGGCCTGCATCATCCTCCCCTTCTTTAAACGAATTTGTCCCCGAATTCATGTCATCATCAGAGGAATCACCAGCATAAGGTGTTAAATGCCGAACGTTGAAAACATCATGTGTTTTCATATGAGAAGGAAGCCTTAAGCGATATGCATTGGGATTGATGCGCTCAAGAACTTCAAGAGGACCAAGCTTTCGATCACTAAGCTTGTTATAGCTTCCAACAGGATGACGCTCTGGTGGCAAGTAAGCCCAAACAAAATCTCCTGGTTCGAAGATAACTTCACGCCGCCGCTTATCGACGTCCTTTTTATAGGACTCTGTCTTGCTTTCTAACCTTTGGCGCACATCTTCATGAATTGCTCTCATCTGAGAAACAATATCTTCAACATTGCCACTCGACTTTTTAGCAAAAGGAATGGGTGCAAGATCAAGAGCAGTGTTCGGCTGTTGTCCATACACGATCATGAAAGGACTATACCTAGTCGTACGGTTTACAGCACAATTATATGCAAATTCGCCATGTGACAATCGTGTCTCCCAAGAGCGAGGATCAATCATTGTCCTCAATAGAATTCCCAAGGTTCGATTGACGACTTCAGTTTGCCCATCAGTTTGGGGATGAAACACAGTACTATATTGCAGTTTAGTACCGACATTCTTCCACAATTGTCGCCAAAAATGACTGAGAAACTTTGTGTCCCGATCAAAAGAAGCAACTTCACCTGCTTTGTGAAGTAAAACATATACAATACGAACCCCTTTTAAAGCACCTTTTATATCCTTCACCGAAAGCAATGAAGACTTTTCGACAACATAAGTTTTTAAAGGCTCCTTACTAGGTGCTAATATAATCTTCTTCCCTCCAAATTCAAAAGAATACGTATTTCGATAACCATCATGAGTAGTCCGCCTATCGAATTGCCATGGTCGCCCAAGAATAACATGACTAGCATCCATTGGTAGAACATCGCACCATATCTTGTCGAAATAAACAGAACCAATGGATAGATTAACAAGGCAGCGTTTGGAAACGGTTATCTCGGTGCCTTTCGATAGCCACGACATCTTGTAAGGTGTGGGGTGCTTCTTTAACTCCAACTTTAGTTTGTTCGTCGCCCTTTCAGAAATTATATTCTCACAGCATCCAGAGTCAATAATTAATTGACATACCTTCCCCTTAATCGTGCAAGCGGAATGAAAAATGTTGGTGCGCAGCCACCCATCTCCGGTCTCATCACGAGGAACTAGAAAGATTTTTCTCACCATCAGAAATTCACCAGAATCAGCATGCACTATTTGCTCGTCACCTGCGGACTCTTCGACATCATTCACCTCTTCTTCGAGCGGATCCTCCACATGCTCATCAGAATCGTTATCCACTAAGAAGGCTTTGCCGGCTTGTCGATTCTTGTTCTTTTGGCAATTGTTAGCACGATGACCCAACTCACCACAAGTATAGCAACGAATATCGGACGTAGTTGGTTGCTTCAAAATGTTGGGCTGATTAGGAAACTTACTAGCGGTTTGCATCGTAGCCTCAGCAACTTTGGTGGTGCCGGGGGTACTCCTAGCGGGTTGATTGGTCATGATAGAGGATTGTTGCCTCCTTGAGCGAGAACGCTCCACCTTGAGTGCTCGTTGGTGTGCATCTCCTAAGTCCCAAATGTCAAGGACTTCTGGGGCATCTTGAATATGAAGTTGAAGGCCATTCAAGTACTTGCTCACAAGCATCTCCTCCGGATCTTGAATGTTGTTGCGAATCACCAACTCGTTGAATTCGTTGGTGTATTGGTCCACCGTTCGCGTACCTTGTCTCAGATTTTGGTACCGTTGATAGAGCTCTCTCTTGTATCCCTTAGGTAGGAAATACTTTCGGATCTTGTCTTCCATCTTCCTCCACGAGGTAATTGGCGCTTTGCCAACGGATTGGCGAGTTTGCTTCTCACGCCTCCACCAAGCGATGGCTTTACCTCTGAATCGCATAGCGATGATCCCGACTCGACGATCCTCCGGAACATTTCGATGCTCAAACACTTCATTAACAAGTGTTAGCCAGTCAACAATTTCTTCAGGAGAATCATTACCTGAGAATTCCGGGATATCCTTTTTAACTTCTTTTTCCCACTCCGGTTCACGAATGTTTTGCTCGTGATGTCGAACATTCCTCCGATTGCGAAATGGTCGAACATTCTCCGAAAATGAAGAGTCACCATTGGAATCTTCGGTCCTGGAACGAGGTGGTGAATTGTTTCTTTCCGCCCTCAGACGCTCAACTTCCCGCGTCAACTCATCAATTTGTTGTTGCATATGTTGCTACAAATTGTCAGCGAGCGTATGCACTTCATTCAGTGGGATGGTTCTGCCTCCACGACGTCTAGCTTGTCTTGGCAGCATGGTTCTCTCCTCCAAAGCTCTGATACCAAATGATGCAGCCTGGTGTAGGCTACTCGAACGTTAGGATCGGGAGAGTGACTTGCACACGTGGAACAGGACGAACAGTAATTACAGTCCTGCGCAAGCTCGGGAAAATGGATGTAACTTCGTCGATACAGATCGGAATGACCTGATTCCAAAGCCAAATGAACAAAGACTTCTGGATTGACAATTGCTCTGTTTTGAGTTTTCTCAAATAAGCACTATAGGAAGGACGAAATCGGGGTAGAAGTGGACGGATGTAAATGGACAGAACAGAGGAAAAGATAGAACTTCGTTGGTTGCTCTTCCAGGCCTCCAAGGAAGTGGATAGGGCACCGATTCTTCTAGATCGATGACTGCAACTCTTCAAGGATGCAGATTTGAAAACCTCCGACTCTTCAAGGACGGAGTGAAAACTCTTCTAGGTTTTCAGGGGTATGAACTCTTCAAGGTTCAAGATAATTGCTTGATGCAAAATTTTCATTAATCAAATTCGTCTGTCGAATACATAAAGTAGATGGTCTTTTATAGCCAAAGAAAAACAAATGAAAAGACTCAAGCAAATGAAGAGACTAAAGAGCATTAAAGACCCTAGAAAGCATAAAACATTAAAGAACTTAGAAACTACAAACTAGATAAATGCCCAACGTCTTCTTGATCATCCCAAAGTATCTTTTAGGCTTCCAATGTATAGGGAAAGTGTCACGCCCCGCTCTCCTCGGCGCGCCACATCCCTCACGAAGGTCGATTCGTGTGCAACATCCTAGGACGCGTCGCCGACCCAACACCCAACACAGAGATTTAAAGCACATGCGGAAGTAATTAAAACCACCCGTACAAAGATAAATACACAACCAAGGATAGCCACAGAAACCAACAACAACGATTGCACTAATACTGGAAATCATATACAATATTCATATACAACCCGATCATCAAAAATCAAAAGCGGGTCAAGGCCACTACTGACAAAAAGGGGGGTAAGTGGCTCGGCGGTCAAGCATTATATCTAACCGGGGCTCCTTCCAAAATGTATCGGTACGCCTGTCATCTTCAAGGCCGGGGGTCTGAAAAATTGATTTTCAACAACAGTGAGAATGAATCTCAGCGAGTAGATTCCCTAAACCTAAGCTAGGCTAACATGCACCTCCTGACGAGCACTAAACAACACACCAATCAAGCCATAATTGACTTAGGCCCTCGGGCCCAAATCCAATACTCACCTTGCCCTGCAAGTTAGGCACTCACAATTCAAGAATAAAACATAGGACCCAAACGCAACACATGCGCACATTACTTGGTCACAACGCATGTCATGCTTATGCTCGTGCTCATACGCGTGCTCACGCCTCATCAATGCATTTTCGCACGCTTGCACTCAGCACACTTGCCATTTATCAATTTCTCCTCCGACTCGCGTTAAACGCATCAGGTCCGACCCGCGTAAAACGCATCAGGTCCATCACTTCGAGATCGATCTCTAGCCCGCGTAAAACGCATCAGGCTCATGGCACAACACCCACGTAAAACGCATCAGGTTTGGCCATCTTCCGGTAGACCGGGCATCGTCCCGCGTAACACGCCTCAGGACGGGTTCACTACCCCGCGTAAAACGCATCAGGGTTTATTGTGATCACACATTCACAAGTACCAATTTTCATCTGAACCCCGCGTTAAACGCATCAGGGCATTTTAGGTGATCACAATGCACATGTCACTCGAGCACACTTGTAAATGCACATGCCGTGCCAATGCTCGTGATGCAAACTCATGGCCATAAACTTCACACTCGGGCATTCACGATTTTCACAATGAGCATTCAATTGCACAACACCGCTTATTCAATTCACCACATAATATGCTCAATTAAATAAATCACAAGCCCAAGTAATCAACCATCCATTCCAGCCATGGCACAAACTTGGCACATAATTTACGCATACAAATCACACAATTGAGTCAACATCAATTCACGCACTCGAGGCCTGGCAAGAGACTCCATTCTTAGTCACACTAGGCACGTGACACGGCACCACAAAATTGATCACAACCCAGTACAAGTCAGCCACTTAGCCTGCCAACCTAAACATTCCCGATAATCACACAATTAACCTCCAAATTGATCGCTCATAGACCAATTCAAACCCGGTATGGACAGCCACCAAACAAATCGTCCTAGGCCAACAAATGTTCTCAAAACACTCCATTTGACTCCCCAAAATATCACTCAAATCAGCCACCATGAGGACCAAATGAGGCGCGCACTATAATCCACATTTGAACCCGAAATTAACCCCAAACTCGGGCCGAATCATTCCAATACTTTCGGCCTTCATGCAGCACATTCCAAGTCATTACACCTCATTAAAATGATCCCGTTAGACCACCAAAACCGCCATGAAAACAGCCGCTATTCGGTCTTCAATTTACACCCGCCAAATTCACAATTTGTACCCGAACCAAGGCGTCAACGTTCAGCCACTATCCAGCACACCACAGACCACTAAACCTCGATTAGAACATCATGCTAACCCACCGAATGCGCCACAACATCAGCCCTTAACATCCTCCACAAACTAACCCCCAAATTGATCGCGCCTTGTCCGATTCAAACCTGATATTGACAGCCCCCACACCAGTCCCTCTAGGCCACTAAATATCCTCAAAATGCTCCATTAGACTCCCCAAAACACCATTCTAGTCAGCCACCACAAGATCGAATAAGGTGCGTACTATAATCCCCATTTCAAACCCGAACTTTCCCGAACTCGGGCCATTCCGATCCAAACCTGTCCAGCCAATGTACAGCGCCTCTCGGGCCACTAAACCTCCATTAATTCATCACACTAATTCACCGAATCCGCCACAATGACAGCCCCTAATCACCTCCACAATTTAACCCCCAAATTAACCTAATTAAACCCTAAAACCCATCTAGAAACACACATTAGTCTAATTAGGGTTTAGGGTTGTACTCACTTGGATTCCTAGGCTCCAAATAGGGCTGAGCAAGTGGCAATGGCGGCTGGACAGCGGCGGATCCGCGCCGGAACAAGAAGGCGAGCGGCGGCTCCGCGAAGCCCTAGAGCGGCCGAGAAAGAGAGAGAGCAAGAGGGGAGAGACACGGCAAGAGGGAGAGGGAAGGAGACGGAGTGGTGATGGTGGTGAGGCGTGGGGCGGTGGCACCGACGGCGGCGAGCTGGGGCGACGAAGATTTGGCCAGAACAGGGGAGGAGAAGAAGTGGGCTGAGACGGGTGGTGCGGCTAGGGGGCGCTCGGCGGTGGCGACAGCGACGCTCGAGCGTCGGGACGGCGTCGGGTAGCTGGCCGGACAAGCGGACGACGGGCCTGGGACTCGCCGGACGCAGGCGAGCTCGGCTGCTTGTGCGCGCGAGGAGGAGACCCGGTCGGTCGGGGGCGACGGCTGCGGCGGACGAGCGCGGCACACGGTGGTCGAGCTGGCCAGCGGCAACGGCGGCGGCGGCGGCGAGGCGGCGAACTCGGGCGGTCGGCGTCGGGCCGGGCGAGCGAAGCGGAGGTGAGCCAAGAACCCAGACGCGGCGGAGAAGGAAGAGAAAGAAGAAGAAAAGAAAAAGAAAGGGAGAGAGAAGAAAAGAGAAGAGAAAGAAGGAGAGAGGAGAGAGAAGAGAGAACGGACGCATGGGGAAAAAGGAACGTGCGCGGCAGAGGAGAGAGGAGAGAGAAAGAGAGAGAGAGAGAGAGGGAAAATAAAAGAAAATATTTGAACATTCAAATATTATTTGCAATCCGATGGCCCAAATTAAAAACCGAAAACGATCTACCGGTCCAAAATAAGCCTCGCACATAAAAAGGGACAAAGGCCAAATTAATTGAACCAAACTATAACGAGGGAGGTCTACTAGTCCAAATTCGCACATGGTCAAAAACTCCCCTTTTTCCATCATTCCTGACAATCTCAACGCTGGCCACAACAATATCGACACCGTCCAATTTATTTCGTCCCGAAACTTCCGAAAATCGACTGCCAAGTTCGGGGTCTAAATAACGGTCAAATTCGATCGAGTGCGATTCTAGCGAAATCTCTAATTTAAAAATAATAACCGAGAGTAATCAGTTCTCGGGCGAGATTTTACTATAAGCACACTGACAAATTACACATTTTATAAATCCCAAAAATGGGCCGAAATTCGGAATGTCACAGAAAGACAAGGACTTTATTGTGGCATGGACTCGTGGATGAGACTCTTGGTCTTCGAATTGCATCCCTTCGATATCTTCAAGACTGGTCGAGCGACTTGTCGAGCTCGGATGCGAGCTGATCTCCTTGATCGAGTGAGCTCGTCTTCGATGCGGGCAGCATTATCAATCTGGCCTGCATCACATCCTTATCTTTTGAGATTTTTCACTTTTTGGTGAAACATCTTTGGGGCATACCTAATGGGACCTTTTGTTGATTTGAGAAAATGCAACGGCGAGAGCCAGAAATTAATAAGTGACTGACAATGCTGCTGACAACAATAGCCAACTACCACAGGCTAGTAATGAGATGGCTACGCATTACGAACTTTCAGTCTTGTAAGATCAGTAAAAGATAATCATCTCGAAGATGTTGATCTTCCAAAGCATCTCACTAAACAGCAGTGGAAAGAAGATGCACTAAATCCTAATATGATGTCAACTATATGGGCAGAATGACATTAAAAGTGCTAAAAGTTGCGTACGGCGCTCACTTTAGTGCCAAAAACTTTTCGTCGGATTACTTGAGTGTCAAATCGGAGAAAAAACGATCACTTAACTGGCATTGACGATACAATCCTGACAAAAGTCCTACATGGCTTTTTTAATTAATTGATTATTCACTTGTTGCTTTTTTTTATTAATTCCCACCCAACAGCATGGATTTTTATCTTCATTTATCCTACGTGGCTTTTTCTCTTCCTTTTTTTTTTCTCAATCCTTCTTGCAAGCGTTCAAAGCCATCACTCACCAGCATCTCTTGGTCTCTGTCACGCCCCGAACCCCGACGGGCTCACGACATCAGTGGGAGTGAAAGAATGCGTGATGTTTGCATTCAAGATGTTAGGGTGAAAGTTCCTATACCTAAAACTTCTAAAGTTGTTCCTAGTATTATAGTTCAACCCGACAATAATCAAGAACAACAAATAAATGATCAAATACTCTATAAAAAAATTTACGTTATTGCTAATAGTGTGATTCTAAGACCACACAATAAACGTAACAGATATTCAAGTACATTTTGGCATCCATGATTATTATTGAACATTCAATATCCACTAAGAACTTGATCGGTTAATTTTAGTGATTGAATCAACTGTGGTGCCTGCCTTCTTCTCAATCATTTTCATGTCCTTTGTTCTCAACACAATTGAAATGGTTTGCATATTTTTCCTTGGAAAGTTTCCGTGTCACGGAAAGCTTTAAGGACCACGCGAGAGGAAAAGATGTGTTGCATCTTTAAAAGACGTGGAAGGAGCAGGTTCATTAATCATTTCTCTTCATATCCACGGTTATTATTAAACATTCAATTTCCACGAGAAACTTGATAGGTTTAATTTTAGTGATTGAATCAAATGTGATTCCTGCCTTCTTCTCTATGATTTTCATCTCCTTCTTTCCCAACATAATTGAAATGGTTTGCATACTTTTCCTTGGAAAGTTTCCAGGTCACGAGAAGCTTTAAGGACTACGCGAGAGGGAAAGATGTGTCGCATCTTTACAAAACATCAAAGGAACAGGAACTCCATCATATCTCTCTTCATAGCAACTCAATTTAGACCTTAAAGAAGATTAGACGTGAGTTTGCAAAAAGAAAGGGATCGAAAGAATCATCCGGTGACTCTTAAAAGGACAATAATACCCAATAAAGTTAATGAATAAATTACTAAATTATGAAAACCAAATTTTATATTATAGAAATTGCTCTCGATAGTAATTGCACATCCTTTGTACACGACAACCTTCTATGTATACATCTATCAATATTTAGATAATTCTTAGAAAAACTTAGTATCGGAGCTGTGACTTCCCCATCTCTTTTCTCTCTTCCTCACATGTTTCACTCTTGTGTTCTGAGAAAAATGTTGCTGACCTCTCAATTCAGAGGCATAACTATGTATTTATAGTTTTAACCCAGGTTTATCTCACTACCGCGAGCTTAAATTAAGCCCTTTTTCAATGTGATGGGCTCTAATAACCTAAGGCCAACTTGTATTTAAACTTCAATGGGCTGGAATATGATCAAATTAAGCTCAATTAGGCCCATCTTGCCTTGAAATTTTTGGCCACAATGCTCTCTAGCCTGGTTGAGTTTAGCTTGATGTGCGGGCCAAATTTGCGCAACTGATTTGGGTTTATTTACCACTTCCGGTCCGAAGCAAAATGCAACTAAACTATATGCTAAGCAATATAATTTTAAAATTTTTGTCTAGGGTTAAAGATTAATTCCTAGTTTTTTGTGTAATTAATTTCTAAATGATTAATCAAAATTTAGGTGTCAACATATATATATAGGTGATAGTTTTTTATCTAAAGAACTCATCTTAACTCATAGTTTTTTTTTCGGTCAAAACAAATTTCCATTCATTACCGAAATGATACATGATAGGATATCTCAAAAGTCACAATAACAAAGCAAGCCCACAAAACTCCAAAACAAACCAAAAATCAGAAATCAAGGCATATCTTGAGATAATCAATCGCTCGTCTTTCAAGAACAGATCTGTGACTGCATCCAAGCGAAAGAATCGACGGCCGATCACTAAATCACACAGCATCATCAATGATAAGCACACGCCGAGATCTCCATCTATAGTTATGGTTTTGCCTTTCGGTAGTGTACGCCTAGGTTCGGCATCCCCAACATCATTACTGTACGGGGACAACATAAACATGTTGAAAAAACTTAGATTTGATACCTGTGATAGCAAGCTCTGTAGCCAATGCGATGCGCCAAAGCTTGTAACTAAAACACGTTGAATGAGCATAGATTTGACACCGAAACTGCTGTGAACACCATTAAAACTGGAGGTGGAAAACTTAATCATTAAAACTCCAAAATCTAGAATTAGATCGGAGAGAAAAGCTCCCTAATATAAGATCCGGAGAACAAAGCTCCTAGATCTAAAACTAGATCAAAAGGAATATAAGGAAATGAAAGGAAAAACAACTAGGAGGGGAGGGAGCGATCTAGGTCAAATCCCTCCCCTCCAGAAGTGCTAGAGATGAAAAAAGATTCAAAGAGGGAGAGGGGGTAACTTTTCAAATTCGAAGAGTATGGCATTTAGAGCGCATATTAACTCATAGTTGAATGAAGATTAAAATTCATGTTATTGAAAAATTGCATAATCACAATCCTGGCAACTCATGCTTGACTGACTTTTCAAACATTTCATAATAGCAAAATATGTATTACGTATAAAGAAAGTTAGGGAAAATTACCAAAAAAGTCCTAAACCTTTTGCAATTGTGCCAATTCAGTTCTAAACCTTTTTTTTTTGGCCATTTCAGTCCTAAACCTTTTACAATTGTGTCAATTCAGTCCATCCGGCCACTTTTGGCCGGCCGACGCTGACGTGGATGCCGGCCGGCTGACGTGGCATTATTTTAATATTTTTTTTCTTTTTCTTTTCCTTCTTCCCCCTGGCCGGACCGGCCAGGGGGAGGCTCGCCGGCGAGGCCTACCTCGCCGGCCATGGGCGAGGTCGACCTCGCCCGACCATGGCGAGGTCGAGCTCGCCGGCCATGGGCGACGGCGAGGCCTCGCTCAAAAACCTCGCCCGGCCATGGCGAGGTCGACCTCGCCGGCCATGGGCGAGGACGAGCTCGCCCGGCGACGGCGAGGCCGAGCTCGCCGGCCATGGGCGAGGCCGAGCTCGCCGGCGAATGCGAGGCCTCGCCCGGATCTGGCGAGACCTCGCCCAGATTTGGCGAGACCTCGCCGTTCTTGGGCGAGGTCGGGCACGCCCGCGGCGTCGAGGTCTCGCCGGATCGGCGAGGCCTCGCCGTCGCCGGGCGAGCTCGACCTCGCCCATGGCCGGCGAGCTCGAGCTCGCCCGGCGGCGGCGAGGCCTCGCCCGGATCCGGCGAGACCTCACTTGTCGCCGGGCGAGGTCGACCTCGCCGGCCATGGTGAGGTCGAGCTCGCCGGCCATGGGCGAAGTCGAGCTCGCCCGGTGGCCGGCAAGGCCTCGCCCAGATCTAGCGAGACCTCGCCATATCCGGGCGAGGCCTCGCCGTTGCCCATGGCCGGCGAGCTCGACCTCGCCATGGCCGGGCGAGGTCGACTTCGCCCATGGCCGGCGAGCTCGACCTCGCCATGGCCGGGCGAGCTCGACCTCGCCCATGGCCGGCGAGGTCGGCTTCGCCATGGCCGGTGAGGTCACCTCGCCGGCGAGCCTCCCCCTGGCCGGTCCGGCCAGGGGGAAGAAGGAAAAAAATATTAAAATAATGCCACGTCAGCAGGCCGGCGCCGGTGGGCGCCGGCCGGCGTCCACGTCAGCGCCGGCCGACCAAAAGTGGCCGGATGGACTGAATTGGCACAATTGTAAAAGGTTTAGGACTGAAATGGCAAAAAAAAAAAAGGTTTAGGACTGAATTGGCACATTTACAAAAGGTTTATGACTTTTTTGGTAATTTTCCCAACAAAGTTATCATTCATATTTCTTTATATGTCTAATTTCATTAATGATTTGCCACAGATTAGCGCATTGCTAATAATATCTAATGGATTTTGGAGTAACCAAGAAATTAATCCATCAATTCCCATGCATAGCACGAGCTTGCTAGATGTAATTGTAATCCAATCAACTTGTTTTGTCGAAAAGTGTTGAGGAAATACATTTCAAAGCATGGATCGATGAGTAATTCAACAAAGGGTATAAATAGTCCTTTGTTAATTCTTAAACAGGAAACGCAAACCAAGAGAAAATTAAAAATGTGAGATTGGAGATAATCATGTCAACCATGTAAAGGTAATGAAATATTAAAAATAGGAAGAAAAAATTGAACTATTGGTTTTCTTTGATTGATTGGCGGTCTCTTCTACAAACTACAATTGAAGTATTTATATCTACTACCGATAGTTATCAACGATTAAAAAAGAAATTGAATATACCCTATGCAATTCTTACAATTCAGCAATCTCTATTACCAACAGTTACTAAAAAATGAACCACTCTACCACTTCAATAATTGCTTCTTCTCCGCTACTTCCACGGTTGTCCTTTCCACTTTTCCACAATTTTCACGGCAAAAGAACACTACAAGTGCCATAACTTGTGTACGGCGCTCACTTTGGTCCCATAAGTTTTTTTTGGATCACTTAAGTGCTAAAATTTTTGAAAAACGATCACTTAAGTGCCAACTCCGGTGCCGTACACAATTTTTCGTCGGAAATCCGACGTGGCATTTTTTTTATTAATTTCTGAAGCTGACGTGGCTCGCCGGAGATTGGCACTTAAGTGATCGTTTTTCAAAATTTTTAGCACTTAAATGATCGTTTTTAAAAAATTTTAGCACTTAAGTGATCGTTTTTCAAAAATTTTAGAACTGAAGTGATCCAAAAAAAACTTATGACACTTAAGTGATCGTTTTTCCTCCGACTTGGCACCAAAGTGATCCGAAAAAAAGTTATGGCACCAAAATGATCTCCGTACACAAGTTATGGCACTTATAGTGTCCTTTTGCCCAATTTTCACTATCGGTTGCTCATGAACTTCTTGGCTTCACTACTCTACGATTGCCTTAAGTTCCCCCTTGAACGAATATCTCTCATGCAGTTGCATCCAAAATTGTTGGCTACAATACTTGGATGGTTACTTCATTCTCACTCCGTCAACGGAGCCTTTTTGTCACTTGAGTCGACCTTTGTTTATCAACATTCTACTCACTGACTTGGTAATTTTTACTCGTATCCTCTGTCAGCTATGATAGATAAGCGGCAATGAAAAGAGTGAATGGAGAGCTATTTTTGTGGGAGAGTTAATTAGCAAAACTAATCTTTTAGCTCGAAGAATCCTTTAACTGTTTATTTTTATTCTACTCATTCCATGGAACTGTTGATTGACAAAGGCAACAATGAAAAAGCATAGTATGAAGACAAAGCATGTAAAAATTTACTTCTTCCACTTCACGATTTATATCGAAAGACGGAAACTAATCCTTTGCCGCTTGTCAAAGGGTCCACTACGTGAGGAACAGAAAGACCTTAAGTTGGAGACGGAATTTCCAGCCTCTACATGTTAGCTGAAAGAATTACTACCTTGGCATATCCAAAGTGACAGGTAAAAAATGCTTAAACCATTTGAGCGCAATTAATCAAGTTTTGAAGGCTCGTCAACAAGTTGTGATCCAACGATTTTCCAGTTTCCCACTCTAACAGCTTTGAATCGACTACTTACCTCACTCGATTAGTTGCAGCATTCCCAGAAACAAAACTTACATATTAGCTCACATTCTGCGATTTTTTTTTGCATTTATAAGCCGCCACACAGCTGAAAAATTTAAGCAAGCCAAAAGCCAGATGCTTAAAGCTCACCCGTAACCCAGCAAATCCACAACGTACCAACTCTTGTTCACCAAGAAGTGATTTATAAGCTCTCTTGCCTGCAAAATACATCAATCAATCAGCCCATCCCACGCGAAAAAAGTAAAACCATAAGGAATAGAAAGGACCTGGTTTCTTGGATTTAACTGTAACTTCCTTCTTCCTCTGAACCAGAGCATTGATATGCCAAGACTTGCCCCCATTAGACGGACCCATAATTGCAAACTCGGGCCTCCCATTTCGGGACAATCCTTGGCCCTCCCACTGCTCTTCACGAACTTCACTTCCTTAATCTGGGCGTGACCCTCGGCCGGATCGACCTTGGGCAGGAAGAGGAAAACTTTCCGAACGATCCGGGCCGAGTCCGAGGCTGTCGGGCTCGCTGTTTTGAATGCGAAGCCATGGAAGCAAGGGCCGTGGTGGGTGGGCTGCAAGAGAGGAGGGGTCTTGAGAGAGAGCGAGAAGAGTAGGGCATTCGGAGATGGCTGAAGTGAGGGTTGAAGAAGAGAGGTCAAGTGCAGAGTGAAGAGGTGATTTTGCAGTGTAAGGCCATTGTCGGACGGAGATGATTTGCTTTGCCTAAAGGGGAAGCCGAGGAAGCGAAGAAAAAGAGAAGAGGAAGCGAAGAAGCAAAGGGAGAGAGATTGTTTTATCAGTAAGGAAGCCTGCTTCAACTTTATCAGTAATTTAATCATACTATTTTCTTTATAATTTATCAGTTCTGGTGACTATGGTGGCATCTGGGTAGCTTCCAATTTTTGCTATATTGATCATATGATTAGTAGATGGTTTAGATGGGTCAGTCGAAAGCTACATCTCGCGTTCTCTATGTTGGTACACACAATAGAAGCAAGGAGAAGATTCTCGTCTAACCTATTGCTAATAGCTAGATTTGATTAATTAATGAATTTGAACACTAACTAACGCTCGAGCCACGACAGAAGTCCTTGCTGGATGCTGTGAATGAGAAAGTTTGCGTCCCATGTGATTCTTCTTTTGGTTTTGAAAGCTCCGACGAGTAGATGCCATTTGGACACGTGATGATCAGTGAGTGGAGTGGCCTCTCACTAGGTTGGAAAGTAAAGACTAACTAATATTTCTCACTTTTCTTTAGCAATTTATGGAGTGATGCGGCCGTCTTTTTATTTGCCCTCGCTCCATGTCTTCTAAATCCGAGACACATATAGTACATTCCGATCAACATGTCAAATTTCTAACAACTACTATAGATAGAAGCTAAAAGGGCGGACTTTTTGGGTTGGAAGCCAAACTTTGTGTTCTTTTGTGAGATACTTGATGAAGTTCGGATATAATTAGACTTTATTGTTAGAAGAAGTAATTTCACTAAATCGTGAATAACTATTGTCCTAGATTGTGACTTAGGTATGGGACCCCTTCGTTCAACCAATCAATAATAGAAGCTTCAATTAGAGCTCATTCATGTGCAACAACCATCATAGCAGATTTTCTATCTGTGGGCGTGGTACGACAAAACGTACGAGGGAAAGGCAGTTTGGTGGTGTCTTAGTTTGAATGTGAGACAAGTCCTACAATTCAAAGCCACCCTAACCAAACTCATATCGATCTTGTATCAGCGACGCCCTATTCATTAGGGGCAGCTGAATAGCCTGAATGTAGCTTTTTTCGGTGGTGCGTCTCCCATAGTTGCTACCCGTGATTTTTGTGATATTTGCAATCGACAGCAAACGACCTTCGGCTTCGAGAGCGGAGATCTTCGAGCTTGGGTATTTTATACGACGTTCGGTCTATTTCTTATACAGTGCTTTGCATTTATTCTTGACCTGACGTCGCAAAGACGTTCGAGAGAATTTTCTTACTGTTCATATTCGATGGTCTCCGGGAGAATTGTTTTATTATTTTAGATACTGATTTGATAAAAAGAAAAGTGAAAAATTCTAGGCTTTTCACGATAATTGGCCTAATAATTGTTTCTATTTTGTCCACTATTGCTAATTTACTTTTATTAGTTATCTTAAACGAGACAACATATTTTATTTAATTTTTTAGTAAAAATTAAAGTCGGAAGATGCATAGTTAGAGATATTCATGATATTTCCTTAATATTTCATATCACTTGAGATTGTGTATTTATCTTCTTTGACTGTACATATCTCCGATTGAATAATCTTGTTAGGCTCATGTACTCTTCGTTACGACATACACAAAAATATACATAAATTACATAATTCTCTCTTCCACATATTTCTTCTTTTGGTGTGGAGCTTTTTGTGGGAAAAAAGGACACCATGAGTACCATATAACTTTTTTGATCACTTGAGTGCCACATTAATGGAAAATCGATCACTACAATGACTGTAAGGACCCGGGGTCTACACTGTGTAATATTGTCCGCTTTGGGCTCACTGACCCTCACGGCTTTAAAACGCATTATCATGGGCAGAGGCGCTCTCTAGCCCTTCCTCTCCCAAGCCCAATATTGTCCTCTTTGGGGCGCAAGCCCACAGGCCAGACCCACCCCTCAAGGCTTTGTTCTCAGCACAGCGGAAGCTTGTGTGAAACGCGTTTTAAAGCCGTGAGGGTCAGTGGGCCCAAAGCGGACAATATTACACAGTGTAGATCCCGGGTCCTTACAAATGGTATCAGAGCCGACTCCCGACCGCGTGTGGGGCCACAGCGAGGACGCTGTGCTCGAAGGAGGGGAGAATGTAACGACTCGGTCCGACGAGGGCGGGGAGTGGTCGCCGGGGCCAGAGGGCCTGGACAAGGAGCGGCTCCTGGCAGGCTTCTAGGATGGCAATGGGGGGCATGTCTCTTGTCCCACATCGCTTAGGGGGGGAGTCCTGGGCTAGTTTATAAGGCTTGGGTTCTCTATTCTGTGTAACGCGTTTCAAAGCCGTGAGGGTCAGTGGGCCCAAAGCGGACAATATTACACAGTGTAGATCCCGGGTCCTTACAATATTGTAAGGACCCGGGATCTACACTGTGTAATATTGTCCGCTTTGGGCCCACTGACCCTCACGGCTTTAAAACGCGTTGACTTGGGTAGAGGCGCTCTCTGGCCCTTCCTCCCCCAAGCCCAATATTGTCCTCTTTGGGGCGCTCTCTGGCCCTTCCCCTCAAGGCTTTGTTCTCATCATGCGCAGCGGAAGCAAGCCCATGTGAAACGCGTTACACAGAATAGAGAACCCAAGTCTTATAAACTAGCCCAGGATTCCCCCCCTAAGCGATGTGGGACAAGAGACATGCCCCCCTTGCCATCCTAGAAGCCTGCCAGGAGCCGCTCCTTGTCCAGGCCCTCTGGCCCCGGCGACCACTCCACGCCCTCGTCGGACCGGGTCGTTACATTCTCCCCTCCTTCGAGCACAGCGTCCTCGCTGTGGCCCCACACGCGGTCGGGAGTCGGCTCTGATACCATTTGTAAGGACCCGGGATCTACACTGTGTAATATTGTCCGCTTTGGGCCCACTGACCCTCACGGCTTTAAAACGCGTTACACAGAATAGAGAACCCAAGCCTTATAAACTAGCCCAGGACTCCCCCCCTAAGCGATGTGGGACAAGAGACATGCCCCCCATTGCCATCCTAGAAGCCTGCCAGGAGCCGCTCCTTGTCCAGGCCCTCTGGCCCCGGCGACCACTCCCCGCCCTCGTCGGACCGGGTCGTTACAATGCCTCTGGTGAGATATTCCGGCGATTTGTTCTACGTGGCTTTTCTAGTGAATTTTTAAGTCTAACGTGGCATTTAAAAAAAAATTTGAAGTCTATACAATGGACGGGAGGACATGGCTCTTGTGGGTAAATGAAGCCAAATGAGAAGGAGCCAAAGAAAAAGACCCCATTTTAGCTTCAGCTTCGATCGTCTTAACCAACAAGAAGGACCGAAAGCATATCGAGAGTTAAAGTGACTATCTTGCTTAGCCCTCAACATTTTTTCATCTGTTTCCATGATAATTGATGGTAGATTTCCTGATTTTGCCTTAATTATGGATGTCATCGTATGTGTTGGAATATTTAGATATTAAACCACACTTTTATCTAATAGCTTAACTTTTTAGAACAGTTAGCACTGATCTCATAAAATCTAATATGGTATCAGAGGCAGTATAATCCCTTTTGTGAATGTGCATCCTACCTCATCAGTCAAATTCCACGTGCCCTTATAATGTGGCTTGCAAGTGAGAGGGGGTGTTGAAGTAGTGTCCTACATCACTTGACCACGGGTCCTAAATACTCTATATATTAATTTTTATAAATGATACAAGCAATCATTTTTAGGAAAATATTTTTCAAATGATTCATTTTCTGCGAAGCAAACAGAGCCTAAACATGAAAAACAATTAACAAATAAGAAATTACTAAAGATTTTTAGGTATTCAAGCTATTAGAACAAATCTCCTGTTATTTCTTCTAGTGCTAGAAATTTGATCTAATTTCGAAGAAGAGACCATGGCCGGGAAGGTACATCAAATGGGAAAATGGACATGGAAAGACGAGCATCCTCAAGCTTTAGGTATGTAGAGTTCCATCTAGTGTCTTTTTACCCCTCGTCGAGTATGACTATGATACTCAATCAACAAATTTTAGTGACTTCCCTCGTTGAGCTCCTCACATATATATATTTGGTCAAAAGCTCCTCACATATTTGAAACAGTTAACTTTTGGAGGTGTCATCACCCAACACCTTCTGGTGGTGATCACTTAAAATACCCACGTTGGAGAAAAGATCAACGTGAAATGAACCGTTCGTTACACATCCTATACTAATTACAGGCCTCAAAAGAAAAAGAAAAGCTGACAATCAATAGATTTAGTTTTTGAAACATTTTTCTTGGCCACAGAATTGATTGATTGTCATAGTACTGGTTTGGTATTGTGTGCCGGCCATATATATTAAAGGTGCAATAAAATGAGGATCGCGGCTTTTTCATTCCTACTAAGGCTAAAACACTTCCTCTTATAATGTTTTGACAATATTAACCTTTTTGGGTTCTACTTTTTTTAAGCATTCTTCAACTGCTTCTCTTCTTTCTTTTTTCTGGCAGGGCCACTTTCCTTCTTCTCATTTTTTTTCTCTCTATGTTCTCTCTTTCTAAAATATCTCTCTCATGTCAATAATCTGTGTTGAAGCCCTAATTTGCATAAACCTCCTCTTCACCCAACTAGTCTTCTTCCATCTCATGGCAAATTTAAATTATCCTATTTCGCATCAAAATTTTCGATTGATCGATCAAAAAGACAAGAAAAAAATCATTAAAGATTCAAATCCAAGAGTTGAAGCCTTGGCCCAAAAACTCTTCAAGCTCATAAGCAATCGCTACTTCTTCGTCTTTATCTTCTTGGTCATAATTGTCACTGCTATTGCCGATTCGCCATCCCCTACCCACCTCCAAATACGTGGTTCAAATCTCCCCTCTCCCACTAAGTTGTTTACGCAAACCAAAAATGCAATCGGCGAGGATTTGCCCCTCCTCGTGCTTGCGATCTCTCATAATTCCGCGCCGATCTTAATTACCAAGCTATCGCCGCTGGTGATTAAGAGGACTGAAGAGGTGATTGCGAACTCAATTCTTAAGTCCGAGCCCTTATGCGATGAGGTGGCCCTATTGCCCGTCAATGGTTCAAATCCCCGTGTTCTGATAGGCGTAAAGTTCAATGTGGGAGCCAGGATATCAAACTCCGGTTAACGATTGAAAAACCGATGACTGCGACGTGATCTGGACGACAAGTAACAGAGACTTACCACAAGAGAGAGTTTTTTTTTTTACATATTCCACCAATGCTTGAACCATGACCGAATTTAAGAACTTAGGGAGAGAAGTAACGAAGGAGGAAAAGGGAGAGAAGTAAAGAAAGAGGAAAATGGGACCCACGAGAAAAAATAAAGAAGAAAACAAATGAGACACCACAGCCAAAAAAAAGGACCCTTAAAAAAGATGGGACCCACAAGGGTTAATATTGTCAAAGCACTGTAACAAGGAGTGTTTTAACCATGGTGAGAGTAGAAAAAACGCAGCCCTAAAATGAAGGGCAAAAACCACCGAAAATCCTAAGTTATGCTGACACATTTATCCTAAATTTTTTTGTGACATTAAAAATAACAAACTTGTACCTGTGTGACATATTTACCCGCTGTCAAAGTTTCGTCAATGAGAACCATTAAAAATTTGCCTACATGGATGCTGGAAAGCAAACGGTGTTGGCATGATGCTCACGTGGCTTAAGTGAAATAACAACGACGTTATTTTGACTAAAAATTCATCTGACAGAATGTTGATGGAAGGTAAATGTGTCACATATATATAAATTTGGGATTTTCTATGTCACAAGAGAAATGTCACGGTAAATGCATCACAGTGGGTATAGTTTGGGGTTTTTGATATCACAAAAAAAGTTCAAAGTAAATGTATCACGGTGGGCATAATTGGGGGCTTTTTGTGACGTTTTCCCTAAAATAAATTTGTGGTTAAAAGAAACAAAAAATGCTCGAGGAATTGAAATATAAACGTGTGCATATAGAAACAAAAATAAATCATCTAAAATTCTATTAAGGCCCAATCTGATTAAACTTTAATTTTTTAAACTCATTTTCACTTGGCCTTTTTAAGTGTTTAAACAACCTATATACAACATGATTGTAAAAATATGAGTCAAAGAATGGGCTTATGACCCATGTTGACACCTCTATTTTTGAAGCGCGACATTTTTATTCATCCAAATCAATATGGTGTGTCGAGGACAACTGTTTTGGAGCAAAATAAAAAAATAAGAACATAAATTACAATGCTTAGAGAATGGCTTGCGTAAATAGAAAATTTTGCGCCGAAAGCAACTACAAACTTTTCCATGACTGGGCCTCCACAACAACCCCTATATAAAGGATGGTTAGCATACTAAGTGAATCGCAACAAATTTCGCAATGGCTGTTCCAGCATTGGTCCCAAGCTTCCTCCCCTCCTCAACCCGCCATAATCAACCCTCTCTCTTATTCTTTAGACACCTTCGCTCCTCCTCCTCCTCCGCCTCCTCCTTTTCCGGCGCTCAATTCGTGACACGCGCTTTGAAGATTGAAGATAAAGAGATTGTGAGACGTTCAGCAAATTGGGAACCTAACATTTGGGACTATGGCCTTTTGCAGTCACTCAGTGTTGATTACACGGTAATGATTTTTTTTTCAACACAAAATCCGGCCTAGCTTAAGAACTACGGAAAATATTCACATCTGCTCCTGAATTTTATGTGCCTAGGAGGATAAATATACGGAGCAAGTCCAAAGGTTGAACAAGGAAGTCAAGGGTATATTCGACAGGGAGATGAATCAGGTAGCCAAGCTCGAGTTCATTGATGCGGTTCAAAGACTAGGACTAGGATACCATTTCGAGACGGAGATCAAGAACGCTCTAAGTTTCATCTACAACACCGAAGTTGCTCAACTTTTGGACGATCTCTATGCCACTTCCCTTCGATTCCGGCTACTCAGACAACACGGATACACCGTACCGCAAGGTAGTTGCCAACTTTTTAACCTTTTGTGAATCATGTTGACGCATCAAATTTTACCTTACCATTCCTTTTGCTGGACGTATAGATGTCTTTCAAAGGTTTATGAACAAGACGGGCACATTCATCGAATTGCTCAGTAAGGATGTGAAGGGGCTTCTTGGTCTTTATGAAGCTTCTGTCCATGGATTGGAAGGTGAAACCATACTTGATGAAGCTAGGAACTTTGCTTCCAAGCATCTAAAGGATCTACACCTCGACAAAGTTCCCGCTATATTAGCGAGCCACGTGAGTCACGCATTAGATATGCCGATCCATTGGAGGCCAAACAGGTTGGAGGCTCGGTGGTTCATGGACATGTACGAGAAACAGACAGACATGATCCCCTCTTTGCTCCGATTGGCTAAAATAGACTTCAATTTAGTGCAATCAGTCCACAAGAAGGAAGTTAGCAATATGGCAAGGTATGCGCAAGCACTCTATATATAGTTGATAGATGCATTTGACGGGAGGATATAAATTCATGCAAACACCAAACATATAGGAGCGCATTCAGATCGACTTAGTCGTTGTATGGCAAATTTCTCAGGTGGTGGGTTGAACTTGGCGCGAACAAGATGACCTTCTTTAGAGACAGGCTAGTGGAACACTATTTTTGGTGCTGCGCACTGGTTTTCGAACCTCAATATTCAGCTTACAGGGAAATGACGACGAAGCTCCTTTGTATGGTGACACTTATTGATGACGTTTATGATGTATATGGGACGCTGGAAGAACTTGAGCTCTTAACAGATTTTATTGTCAGGTTAGTGTAATATGATTACCATCATCATTTTCTTTTGTAACTATTATTGCCAAGAGAAAAGGTAAGCGGTTAATTAGTCTCTGAATGACGCGAGGGATAAAACAAATCCTGAGAATTATATGATATAAATTCTCCGATGTATTTTGAACATATCACTTTTTAAATTAGCTTTTTTTTCCCTCAATATAATTGATTGCTTTGGGCGAATAAAGTAATAGTAAGTACTTAACCTTCACTGGTATCACTAAAAGCGTATCCAAGTGATGGTAAATTTTACGAAATGTTGAAATGGTGATATCTTATCTAGGTGGGACATCACAGACATTGATAAGCTTCCTCCAACGATAAAGAATAGTTTCATGGCCTTGTACAACACGACCAACGAAATTGGTTATTGGACGATGAGAGAGCTAGGAATCAACACCATTCCTTACATGCGAAAAGTGGTAATCTCGATTTGCTAAAATCTTTCACCTAACAATTTCTACTTTTGTAACGAAACTTCTGTTTAAACGTTTGAGAATCCGAAAAAGTAGGAGAAAAGAACGTCCCTCGACTTGGTCATTCACACACTTTTCCGAATTTCAATCCTACAGTGGGCGGATGAATGCAAGGCCTACATAAAGGAGGTCAATTGGTACAACAAGGGCACTAAACCAACACTGAAGGAGTACATGGACGTTGCGGTGGATTCAGTCGGTGGGCTGATTATGCTGTTGGGCAGCTATTTCCTAACCACGGACAAATTGACGGAAGAGGGACTTGATTACGTGTCGAAAATCCCGAGTGTCATGCATTGTTCTGCCAAAATCCTTCGACTCAACAATGATCTCAGTACCTCATCGGTAACTTACTTTGACGTTTATCCTTCTTGTAAATAATCGCTTTTTAAACATTTTATACGGATCTTGAGACTTATGTTTGTAAAACATCAATGTCGTCCATGCACAGTATGAATTGGCACGAGGAGACAACTTCAAGGCGCTCGAATGCTACATTAATGAAACCGGCGCTTCGGAAGAGGCCACGCGGGAACACGTGAGGCATCTGGTGCGCGAGACCTGGAAGAGAATGAACAAAGACGTGTTTGAGGACTACCCATTTCCTGGGTTCGCGCCTTTTCTCGGTGCTTGTTTGAACTTGGCACGAGCTTCTCAGAGCTTTTACCAGTATGGAGACGGACACGGCCTTCCCGATAACAAAACCAAGGACCATCTTGTGATGGCTTTATTCGAACCCGTGCCCCTCGATTAGGGATGCATTACTGACAATGGTATCGCTGTTGGAGAGAGCCTATAATCTTACGTGTTATTATAAGCTTTCGGGGTGGCTCCGGAAGCTCTAAGACATTGAAACTATTGTAATTGAAGTCTATCGAAGTTCGATGTACGAGCTCCATAAAATTCGCCGGAGAAGCACATGCTATTCCGTGCTCTGTGTTGTGGCTGATAAACGTAATTGATTGTAATATTTGTGGTGATTATCTTTATTATTGTGCTAAATATGTCGAATTCTTTATATTTCGGACAGTGCGAGGCTATTTCGGACCCGTTGGAGTACAGCGGTTGAAGTTGCAATTCGTCCACTAAACCATCAAATAGGTTGAATGTTGATAATTATGAACCATACTGCTATATTTCTATATCGTCCTTTGGTTTAAGTTCATAATCGAAAAACACTACGAAGTACACTGTTGTGCTTTTATGTGATTTTCCTCTTTGCTTTCTTTTTCAATGTGTTTTTCTCCATTTTCCTCTTTCAATTACATGTATATTGTGAATTTGCAGCCTTTATTGGCATCATGTTCTTCTCATAGGGCTCGTTTGGTTATGTTTATAGACACTTTTTTTCTATTTTTCAAAAGCGAAAAATTTATTTTTTACATAAAATTATCATTTGGATGGTTATGGATAAAATCAATTTTTTCAAAAATCAAGTCAACATTAATCTATTTTCTTGAGAGCAACACATTTTGTTTTACATAATCAGAAAAGTGATTTTGGTTATCTCTAATTTTATTTAAGTGGAGCAAAACAGTTGTAGATGTCTTTTACTTAAGAATTTGTATCTTCTTCTTTGCTACAAGAAAGATGAGAGCTCTCGGTGTCGTTAGTATTTTTACGAGGGGTTCAAGTTACCAATTCATATGATAGCTGCGTACATTACTGTCGATAGTAACTTCTCTCATATTATGTCATAAGAACTATTAGCATCTTTGAAACTTTTGTTTATCTTTTGATCACTAAATTTTTTTTCCGTCCGAGAAACATTAAGAATATCATTTTGAATCGAGAGTAGTTCTTTTAATGTTTTAAGGGAATGAACACACTACTTTCATTAGTTCTAACTAGACTTGTCAAACGAGTGAATTGGGTTGAAAAAGATCCGACCCAAATTGACACATTTAATCTGTTTTGAGATATTTGCATGCAATATAAATCTAGTAACCCATATTCAATCTGATCCAAAATGGGTTTAGAATAGAAAAGCCTAAAATAATATGGGTGTTAAATAGGTTCATAACTTACTTTAGCCCAACCCACCTCTATGACTCCCTCTTCACTCTCTCTCGTTCAGACTCGATTTCAAGCTCGTTTACTCCGTGCTCTCACCTCAGTTTGGTTATGAGTTTTCCTAAATCGGGTTAAATATAGAAGTGTTTTAGCAGTATGGTTCGTGTCGGTTTGAGTTGGGTTTGGGTCGAATCAGGTATGGGTTACTAGATTTGTATTGCATGGAAATTAATCAAAACGGGTAAATGGGTCAATTTGATTCAGACCATTTTCGATCTGATTCTCCTGTTCAATGGGTCTAGTTAGAACTAATCAAGGTAGCACGTTCATTCCTTTCAAACATTAAAAGAACTACTCTCAATTCAAACTAATATCATTAATGGTTCCTATGAATATGAGAGAAGTTATTATTGACAATAATGTATGCAGCTATCATAGGAATTAGTAATTTCACCCCTCGTAAAAATATTAACAGCACTGAGAACTCTCATCTTTCTTGTGGCAAAGAAGAAGATACAAATTATTAAGTAAAAGAGATCCGAAACTGTTTTCCTGCACTTATATGAAATTAGAGATAACCAAAATCACTTTTCTGATTATGTAAAGAAAAATGTGTTGCTCTCAAGTAAATAGATTAATGTTGATTTTGATTTTATCCATAACCACCCAAATGATAATTTCATGTAAAAAATAATTTTTTTGCTTTTGAAAAATAGAAAAAAAAAAGTTTCTATGAACATAACCAAACTGAGCTCTATGAGAAGAACATGATGCCAATAAAGGCTACAAATTCACAATATACATGAAATTTAAAGTGGAAAATGGAGAAAATCACATTGAAAAATAAAGCAAAGAGGAAAATCACATAAAAACACAACAGTGTACTTCAAAGTGTTTTTCAATGATTTGGAAAACATTTTCCTAAAACTGATTACTTATGTTGCTTACATAATAAAAGAACGAAAAATATTTTCATCATTTAAGAAAATGTTTAGACATAAATTATTGTTGATATTGCAATATAAACGATTAATTTTAGGAAAATATTTTCCAAATCATTTCATTTTATGCGAAACAAACGGAGCCTAAGTATAACCCTTTTGTGTATTTAAAAGACACGAAAGATTCTCAAACAAGAAGTGGACGTACGTGCATGAGTTTGCAGTCGGTATTTGCATTTATTTGATTTTTTTTTTGGTTATAAATTTGATTGATTGATAAACTTTTATCTGTAAGGCTAGTTATGTAGAGAAATCTATTACAAACAGGCGGCGGATACAATAAAAAAAACCCATGCGTCATAACACTTAACGACCACAAACTACCTATAATTAAATATAACTCACCTAAATTCTAGAATGCAGTTCTAAATTTCCAACTTAACAATTCAAGTTGGAAATTATTGTTAAAACTATTAGAATATTTAAATAATAAATCACGTCTTCATCTAATAGCTTAAACTTTTTGAATACTTGGCAGTGGTCCTACAAAATCTCACATGATATTAGAGCTGGGACATCCTGAGTTCGAATCTTCCAGGCTCCTATTTGCCTCCCCAATCGAATAAAATCTAGCCTACGCGTGAGGGAGAATGTTAGAATATTTAAATAATAAACTACGCCTTCATCTAATAGCCTAAGTTTTTATAATAGTTGGCAGTAGTCTCACAAAATCTCACAAAAACTACATTATGGAATTTAAGTGAGTTATATTTAATTATAGGTAGTTTGTGGTCATTAACTGTTATGACGATTAAAAAAAAAGGGAAAGCTCAATAGCTTGCGTATTTAATGATGGTTTCTAGATCTTAACAAATAAAAAACATGAATTGAAGTCAAAAGCAGAATTCTTTGTTTTTGTGGGGGTGTTGTTTATTGAACCTCATTTACTGAAGAAACACCCTCTTGGGCTACAATGCCTTGTTTTAAGTCCTGACCGCCGGACTATCCAGGGACCCCCTATTGTCGGGGAATTGTTTTTTTTTTTTCATCCTCTCCAGCAGGCAGTATCCCCTTTAGAGTTTTACAACCCCAAAAAATCTAAGGGAGAGACCTTAAAGTTGGAGCCTTTTAATGACCTGCTTAGGTTCAATGAGGGTCCATTTTTCTTGTGAGAGATGCCCCAAGAATTTAAGGGCTCCTATCAATTTTGTTTTAGTAACATCCTATTAATTAAGAGGATGTTGAATTTTGGGCGGCTTTGATTTAAATTTTGTTGACTTTAGAGCATCTCTTACATGGGGTTAGGTCGTTTACAAAACTGCAAGAGATCGTTGCATGTGAAGAGCATCTGTTCGTGCCCTTCTTTTAATTCTTGATTTTGGACCCAACCACCATATCTAAAGTTCATGATTGTAATATTTCTTTCTTTCTTCTTTTTTTCCTTTTTCTGACTCCAACCTTCTATTTTTCTTATTTAATCAAACAGCTCCGTAAGAAATATCATAAACAGTCTTTTTAACAAGTAATATATGCCGGTGACTTGTTTAAGACCCCTTCTTGTTCCTTCAAATGGTTATAAGACTCAAAAGCTCATTCACCAAACCAAGGGCCATGTTATGTCTACCATATTCGTATCCGTGCCCCTTGATTAGGGATACATTATTGACAAAGGTCTTGCTATTGGAGAGAGCCTCTGATCTTACGTGTTATTATTAGCTTTTGGGGCGGGTCTGTGAGCTCTAAGATATTGAAACTAGTGTAATTGAAGTCTATTGAGGGGTGTTCGTACAAGCTTCATAAAATTCAGCAAAGAAGCACATGCTATTCCGTGCTTTGTGTTGTGGCCGATTACCTAATTGTTAATGGTATTTGTGTTGATCGAGTTTTATTTTATGCAGAAAATATTGTTATGGAAGCCAAACGATCGAATAATAAATAGACAGAACAAGAAAATAAATTGAACACCAGATTTACATGGTTCGGTCGTAGTGACTTACGTCCACGGGGAGAGCAGCACGAAATTCCACTATAGATCAAGCGATACAATTGAGATTACAACGACACTCGAGTCACTTAAATACTCTAAGTGTTTCTCAAGCCCCAAGTACACCCAATAACTCACGTAGTGTTTAGCCTCGCAATTTCTACTAAATAATCTCTCAATCTCGCGAAGGAATTCACAAATCTTACCACGAGATTTAATTAGCTAAAAAACACTAGCACATGGATGTAATTATCTAAACTTTGAAGCCCCATGATAGAGTCCCTCTACACCTCTTCGCACAGCAAAGCATGCCCACTGCTCCACTATCAAGCACTCAAAACGGCGCTTGAAGCGATTCATCAACAATAGCTCTCACTTAAAAAACCAACGTGTAAGCTATAAATACATATATGTCCACCGCCTGAAGAAGAGCATAACGTGGTCAAAGATGGCCACGTGTACTGGAGAAGGAAACTAAATCAAATGGAATTCGGTCAGCAAAAGTCCAATGTTTGACTTTTCTCGTCACTCTTCTTTTGGCCGACTCCAGCACATATTTGGAGCAACATGAAATATATTCCGTGCGCCCCTTTTGCTTTTATTTTTTTCCTTCTTTTGTTGGCTGCCAACTCTTGGACATTAGGAAAGTAAATTTCCAATATTTGTTTTTTTGCTCGATTTCGGATGTCGGCAAAATATCAATTTGGAATATTCAGATTTTTGTTTCGGGCTCAAACTCGATACATATTTTAACAAATATAGTATTTTATATTGGAGAAATATTGAAAAGAAAAAGACTACGACAGAAAAGAAAAACCAGCCAAAACTTTGACCGACGCTGGCTCAGTGCAATTGGAAACGGTCGCTGTGCAGGAGGTCCATTGGTACAGCAAGGCATTAAACCGACACTGAAGGAGCACATGGACGTTGCGGCGAGCTCAGCCGGAGGGCTGGTTATGCTGTTGGCCAGTTACTTCCTAACCACGGATAAATTGATGGAAGAGGGACTTGATTACGTTTCCAAAATCCCGAGTGTCGTGCATTGTTCTGCCGAGATCCTTCGACTCACCAATGATCTCAGCACATCATCGGTAACTTACTTTTATATTGTTTTTCTCCTTGTAAATAGTGACTTATAACAAAAAAAGAGTACATCATTGGTATATTCATAGTGACAAACTACTCTTTCTTATTTCTTCGATACGAATGCGAGATGAGTATTTGGACTTGCTTGGTATGAATTGGCGCGAGGAGACAGCTTCAAGGCGCTAGAATGCTACATGATTGAAACCGGGGCTTCAGAAGAGGCCGTGCGGGAACACATCGGGCATATGGTGTGTGAGACCTAAAAGAGGATGAATAGAGTCGTGTCTGAGGACTACCCAGTTCCCGGGTTCGGGCCTTTTCTTGGTGCCTGTTTGAACTTGGCACGAGTTTCTCAGATTTTTTACCAATATGGAGACGGATTCGGCTCTCCCAGTCACGAAACCAAGGACCATCTTGTGTCGGCTATATACAAAGCCGTTCCCCTCGATTAGGCATGCATTATTGACCAAGTTCTTGCTTTTGGAGAGAGCCTTTGATCTTATGTGTCTTCCTTAGCTTTTGGGGTGGCTCTGTGAGCTCTAAGATATGGAAGCACATGCTATGCCGTGCTTTGTGTGGAGACTGATTATGTAATTACAAACAATATTCGTGGTGATCGAATTTTATTTTATGTTGAATATATAGCTTTTTGTATTGGAGAAAAATTGAAAAGAAAAGTTATCATATAGAAGAAAAGAAATTCGTCAACTTTGACCAGGGGTACTCCGTGGATCCTTGGGTGTTTAGGGTGTATCCTCACCACAGAGCAGGCTTCACCGACTGGGGCCACCTCGCCTGTCCAGGAAACCCTAGCGGGCTAACAGGACAATGTTCCTTATTTTAACTTTCCTGGTGCCCTCACGCCCGGCCCCTCTTGTCCCCCTTGTATCTTGTTGAAAATATATCTCGAGTTTGAGTCCAAAAATGAAAGTTTCCTAATTCAAGTAGGTTTCTTATTTTGAATAGATTTTCTAATTGAATGATTTCCTTGTCGGAAAAGATTTCTTAATTGGAGAAGGTTTCCTAAAAAGAGGTTTCCTAATTTGGATCCAATTCTTGCCTATAAATAAGAAGGGGATGTTATTTGTGAAGATCATCAAAGAGGAACTTCTGCTAGTGAATTACACTATGAAGATATCCGAGTATTTGTAGCGATTAAATTCTTGTGGTAAGAATTTGTGTCAATTCCTTCGTGAGATTGAGAGATTATTTCGTGAGGAATTATTGGGCTAAACATTGCGTGAGTTATTGGGTGTAATTGGGGCTTGGGAAACACTTAGAGTGTTTGAGTGATTCGAGTGTGGTTGTAATCTCTGTTGTATCGCTTGATCTATAGTAGAATTTCGTGCTGCTCTTCCCCGTAGATGTAGGTCACTATGACCGAACCAAGTAAATTCGGTGTCCGATTTATTTTCTTGTTCTGTCTATTTTATTGTTCGATCGCTTGCTTCTACAAGATATCTTTATCTTCCCTAAGGAGATGGAATACCCTCTATGTGTTTTACATACAAGGGATGTCAAGGTCCGCATGAGGTCCTAGATGAAGTAATTTAACCTCTTACTCAGGAGGGAAAAGAAAAGTTATCATATAGAAGCAAAGAAAAATCGTCAACTTTGACCAACGCTGATTCAATGCAATTAGATTGGAACGAGTATTTTCTTCTGCTCCAATAATACTACTAGCTTTCTATATCGTTCTTTGGGTTTGAATTCATAATCAAAGAACACCTTCAAGTACATTATTGTACAGACCAAAAAAATAAGGTTCGTTATCATTTTCTTATGCGAGACATTATATCTTAAAGTCAATACTTTCATTGAAGCCGTTTGCACAATAATAGAAATATAACTATCTTGTAGAAAGTTTCCTGGAAAGTGTCTTGACTCGTTGCATCTTTTGTCTTTAATTCTTTTTCAATTTAGTTTTCTCCATTTTCCTCTTTCAATTTCATGTATATTTTGAATTTGTAGCCTTTATTGGCAACATGTTCATCTCATAGAGCTTGACGAGGACGAGGGATGAGCAGCAATGGGGACCGGCAAGGTCTAAGGGTTGATTCGGGGGCTCAGTCGACCTTGGATCTCTGGGTTCATTCGAGGTTCGCTGCTGCAAGCGTCCAGGGCGAACGTCCCAAGTTCATGGGAACGCTGCAAAATTAATTCCACATTCACTTCACTCGCGATGTTCCTCCTCAATAAACTGTCGCGACCTTCCTCGAGGTGAAATACCAAGGGAAGCTAATGGAATACTAAGCCAAAGGCTCAGCGCAGATTCTCCCAAACAACAAGTCATGATCCAACGATTTTCCAGTTTCCCACTCTAATAACTTCGAATTGACTTACCTCACTCAATTAGTTGCAGCATTCCAAGAAACAAAGCTTACATATTAGCTCACATTCTACGATTTTTATTTTTTTTTGCATTTATAAGCTGCCACACAGCTGAGAAATTTAAGCAAGCCGAAAGCCAGGTGCTAAAGCTCACCCATAATCTGGCAAATCCACAATGTACCAACTCTTGTTCACCAAGAAGTGATTTATAAGCTGAGTCTTGCCTGCAAAATACAATCAATCAGCCGATCCCTCGCGACCAAAGCAAAACCATAAGCGAAAAAAAGAGGACCTGGTTTCTTAAATGTAACCGTAACTTCCTTCTTCCTCTAAACCAGAGCATTGATATGTGAAGACTTGCCCAAATTAGAGGACCCAGAATCGCAAACTGGGGCCTCCCATTTTGGGACAGCCCTTGGCCCTCCCACTGCTCTTCACGAACTCCACTTCCATAATCTGGGCGTGACCCTTGGCCGGATCGACCCCGGGCAGGAAGAAGAAAACTTTCTGGACGAGTCCGAGGCTGTCGGGCTTGCTGTTTTGGAAGCTGAGGCATGGAAGCTAGGTCCGTGGTGGGTGGGCTGCAAGAGAGGAGGGGTCTTGAGAGAGAGTGAGAAGGGCAAAAGGACATTATAAGTGCCATAAGTTGTGTACAGAGATCACTTTGGTGCCATAACTTTTTTTCGGATCACTTTGGTGTCAAGTCGGAGGAAAAGAGATCACTTTAGTGACTCCGGCCAAAATTCCGGCAAAAAAAAGAGCCACGTCAGATTTCCGGTGAGCCATGTCATCATCGCAAATTAATATAAAAAAAAGCCGCGTCAGATTTCCAGCAGCCATGTCAGCATTGGCATTAAAGTGATCGTTTTTCAAAAAAGTTGACATCAAAGTGATCCGAAAAAAAGTTATGACATCAAAGTGATCTCCGTACACAACTTATGACACTTATAGTGTCTTTTTGCCGAGTGAGAAGAGTGTGGCATTCGGAGATGGCGGAAGTGAGGGTTGAAGAAGAGAGGTCAAGTGCAGAGTGAAGATTGTCAAATAGAGATGATTTGCTTTGCCCAAAGGGGCAGTCTAGGAAGCGAAGAAAAAGAGAAGAGGAAGCAAAGAGGTAGAGGGAGAGAGAGTGTTTGACGGTAAGGAAGCATGCTTCGACATTGATGGAAGGAGAGAGAGAAGAGTACGGGGAGAGAAGACACAGAATTTTGAAAACTTTGACGAGCAGGACCCATCTAGATACGTGGTAAGGGAGTGGAGCGGCCCATGGCTAACGCGGAAAGTGAAGTCTACCAAATATTTTTTCACTTTTCTGAGGCGTCTTTTCGCCTGCCCTCAATTCAGGTCACCCAAACGTGGGAGGCGTATGGTACATTTTGATCGTCATGTCAAATCTCTAACGGCCACTATAGATGGAAGCTAAAAGGGGGGCCTTTTTGGGTTGTAAGCCAAATTTTGTGTTCCTTCGTGAGATACTTGAAGATTCAGATAGAATCTGACTTTATTGTCAGTAGATATAATTTCACTAAATGGTCAATAACAATTGTCCTCGACTAGTTCTGTTAAGATTGTGCTTTAGGTAATAGGACAGTTCGTTCAACGAATTAAAAATGGAAGGTTCAGTTAGAGCTCGTTCACGTACAAAGACTTTCGCTTTGATTGATGATTTCTCAATCATAATAAACAACCACCATCGTAAGTTCATGTCGAAAGCAGATTCTCTATTTGTGGGCGTTGTACGACACAATGTACAAGGGAAAGGTAGTTTGGTGGGGTCTAATTTTTAAAGCAAGACATATCCTACAATTCAAAGCCCACCCTAACCAAACTCATATCGATTTCGTATCGGCGATGCTCTATTCATTAGGGGCGGCTGAATGTTGCTTCTTTAGGGGGCGTGTCTCCCATAGTTGCTACCCCTGATTATTTGTGGTATTTGCAATCCACAGCAAGCGACCTTCGGCTACGAGAGCGGAGATGTTGGAGCTTTGGGGTTTTATACGGTGTTCGGTCTATTTCTTCTACAGTGCTCTGCATTTATCCCTGACCGGACGCCGCAAAAACGTTCTATGACGTTTTCTTATTGTTTCTTCTTGAAAAACTTAGTGAGTCCACTCATTTTCGTTCCTCTTTTTGCTTCTTCTTCTTCTTTTTCTGTTTGTATTCGATGGTCTCCGGGAGAATTGTTCTATGATTTTTTATAATGGTTTTCATAAAAAGAAAAGTGAAAAGTTATAGGCTTTTCATGATAATTTTGGCCTTTAAATTATTTCTATTTTGTCTACCGTTGCTGATTTACTTTTATTAGTTTAGCTAAAGGAAACAATATATTTTATTGATTTTTTTAGTAAAAATTAAAGTCAGAAGATGCATAGTTAGAGATAATCAGGATATCTGCTTAATTTTTCATATTACTCAGGATTGTGCATATATCTCCTTTGATCGTTCATATTTCCAATTGAATAATCTTATTAGGCTCACATACTCTTCGTTACAAGTTACACAGAAACATATAAAAATTACATAATTCTCTCTTCTGCGTGTTTCTTTTCTTGGTGTAGAGCTTTTTGTGGGAAAAGGGACACCACAAATGCTATGTAACTTTTTCGATCACTTGAGTACCACATTAGTGAAAAATCAATCACTACAATGCTTGTTGCGAAAATAAGCGATCGAACAATAAAATAAAGAAAGCAAGAAAATAAATTGGACAATAGATTTTATGTGGTTCAAGTCCACGGGTAGAGCAGCAAAGAATTTCATTATAGATTAAGCGATACAAAAGAAATTATAACCATATTTGAATCATTCGAACACTCTCAGTGTTTCTCAGTCCTCAATTACACCTAATAAATCACTCAGTGTTTAGCCTTACAATTCCTTACGAAATAATCTTTCAATCTTACAAAAGAATTGACAAAATTTTAACATAAGATTTTCATGGCTTCAAACACTAGGGATGTAATTTACAAGTAGAAGTTCCTCTTTGATGCTCTTCAGAAAAAAAAACATCCACTTATATATATACACACACACAAGCAATAATTGAATTCAAAATAAGAAACCTCTTCTTAGGAAATCTATTCCAACTAGGAAACTTATTCAAAATAGGAAACCTATTTAAAATAGGAAACTTTCCTCTTCATGCTCAAACTTAATAAATATTTTGCTTAATCTCCACCTTGGCTTGACGTTTGAAACAAGTCACAATCGCTTCATTGGAATCCAAACTTCACTGCTATTATTCCACAGGCTCTAATGGGCTCAATCGCCACAGATATTTTCCAAGTCCAAATCCAAGCCTCGCTTGAACTTCGCCATAATCCTGGACTTCATTAGAACACTAACTACCTGGATTTAACTGCTCCACAAGGATTTTCAGACACAACTTCATCTATCACATATAAAGAAAAACCATCGTTGCATCCATATATGTCGAGAGATCGAACATGCACCTTGTTAAACTCAATAGTTAGAGCAATTGTTAACTCTACCAACTCCATATTGCTACAAGCACCATGTATGTCGATTACCACATTAGCACCCGCTACTTTAAGAGTTTCTAGTTGCCACTCCACCTAGAACTGAATACCGTTCGGATCCGTATAAACACTATTGCAATCGCTGCTGCCTAAATGTATCGGAGACTCATCAAATGTAACTTCTTTGCTAATAATAGGTGGATTTAATTCCGACACCACAACCGATAGTCTCATTTACCTTGTACATAGCCTACGAACATGCACTTTTTTTCCTTCCATTGAGCTTACCATCTCTCACTTAAGTATAACACGAACAACCAAATATTCACTTAGCAGCTCCACAATTCTTCACGAAATAATCTATCAATCTTACAAAGAAAATCACAAAATCTTAACATAAGATTTTCATGGCTTCAAACACTAGGGATGTAATTGACAAGCAAGAACTCTTCTTTGATGCTCTTTAGAAAAAACATCCACTTCTGATATACGATTGGATCCAACATAGGAAATCTCTTTTTAAGAAACTTACTCCAACTAGAAAATTTATTCAAAATCAGAAACCTATTTAATATAGGAAACTTTCATCTTCATGCTCAAACTCGAGATATATTTTCAACAGTGCCTCTGGTGAGATATTCCGGTTCATTAAAATCATGTTGATCCATTGTCATGTGACACAATTATATCGACTCCTATCCAACTGGACCTGATCTGGACACAACTCAGCTCCAAATTTTAGCAATATTTCCTCTTAAATATGGAAAACCATACTAAATTATTACACATGTGACAAACGGAAGGGTAAAACCTCAACTTAGTACATTTGTCAACTTTCACGTATCATCAAACTCATCAATTTGATGGTAAAATTTATCGAAAACTAAGGGTAAATTTATTATAGGTATACCAGTTTGGGATTTTTAGTGGTCAAGAAATTAGTTTTGGGTAAATTTATCACAAGTGTACCAATTTGAGTTTTTTGTGGTATTAATCCTTTAGTTTTTGAAACTTTTTTATTGGCCACAACATTGATTGATTGTTATAGTAATAGTTTGGTGTTGTGTGCCGGCCAAATATTTTAAATGTGCTTCTTGTTATATATTTAACCTAAACTTTTTCTCGTCACATAAACACCATAAACTTTATGTGATACATTTATCATCTGTTAAGCTTTCGTAAGATGATTTTTAAGCCAAAACAATGACGTTATTATTTCACTTAAGCCATGTGGGTGCCATTCAATCCTGTTTGCTTTCTGGCATCCATGTAGGCAGAATTTTAATGATTCTCATTGACAAAACTTTGATATAGGGTAAAATGTCACACATGTACAAATTTGGGAAGTTTTAGGATTTTTGGTGGCTTTTCACCTAAAATTACTTTGTGGTTAACAAGAAACGTGAAGTGGGACGAGGCATCAAAATATAAACGTATGCATGTAGAAACAAAACAAATACTCTAAATTTCCATTAAGACCCAACTTGATTGAACATTAATTTTTTAAACTCATTTTCACCCGGCATTTTTAATGTTTAAGTAACCCATTACAACCTGATTGTAAATGAGTGAATGAATGGATTTATGATCCATTTTGACCGCTCTAGTTTTGAAGCACGGCATTTTTATTTATCCAAATCAGTCGTGGTGTGTCGAGGACAACCATTTTGGAACAAAATAAAAAAAAATAAGAACATAAATTCCAATGCTTAGAGAATGGCTTGAGTAAATAGAAAAATTTGCACCGAAAGCATCTGCAAACTTTTCCATGACTGGGGCTCCACAGCGACACCTATATAAAGGATGGTGAGCATACTGAGTCACTTGCATCAAATTTCGCAATGGCTCTTCCTGCTTTGTTCACAAGCTTCATCCCCTCCTCAATCCGCCATAATCAACCCTCTCTCTTGTTCTCTAGACGCCTTCGCTCCTCCTTGTCCTCGTCCTCCTCCACCTCCTCCGGCGCTCAATTCGTGAAATGCGCTTTGAAGATTGAAGATCAAGAGATTGTGAGACGTTCAGCAAATTGGCAACCTAGCGTTTGGGACTATGACTTTGTGCAGTCACTCAGTGTTGATTACACGGTAATGATTTTTTTTATCGGCATAAAATCCACTCTAGCTTAAATACTTTGGAAAATATTCACATTCAGTATTGAATTTGCAATCTTTTTTCCATTTGGTCCTGAAACTTGGAAAAATTTCCTGTCATATTTTTTGGTCCATGGTTTTGACAATTTGAAGCTAGCTCATGTCCATGTCATTGGTAGCTGAAAGTATGCTGTGGAAAAACTCGGCACTATTGTGGATATTCAATTCGCAAACTACAAAAACAGTAACTCAAGTTTAATTTAAGCAAATTTCAGTAACACTTTATTCCATGATGGCACTGATTATTTGAATATTAGACTTTTGTTCGGTAGCGATTAATACCTCGGCTCCACTTTGCTATGTTCGAAGTTTAAGTTACCACATTGACAACAAAAACAACTTAAGTTTGGTGACCGAAGTGCACTTTTTCCCCATTTTCTATTTACTTTGATGGGATGAGTCCACAAATCCCAAAACGACATAGAAAAAAAGAAAAAGAAAAATTGTACTTTAAAATAGAAATGTGGTTTGACCAAAAAAGATTGATATATGGATGTATACTTCTTGTCCATTTCTGTATATGATTTATATACGACATTCGAGATACGTAACATCAATTTACACAACCCCATCCACAGCAACTCTATTAAATATACGGCCAACCCCAACAATATTCTACAGGAGATATTAATAAACCTGGTCAAAATGGCATATTCTCAACATATAGGCACGAGCTCAACAATGCCTATTCAAATGTTTTTGGAAATAAAATGAGAATCGATCTGTTTTAATACGATAGGCAATATGCAACTATGCTTATGTATTAACTGTGATTAAGATCTCAATTTTTATGAATTTTTAACGTGCCTAGGAGGATAAATATACCGAGCAACTCCGAAGGTTGAAACAAGAAGTCAGGGGTCTGTTCAGCAGGAAGATGAACCAGGTGGCCAAGCTCGAGTTCATTGATGTGGTTCAAAGACTAGGACTAGGTTACCAATTTGAGACAGAGATCAAGAACGCTCTAATTTCCATCTATAACAAGACTGAAGATGCTCAGCTTTTGGACGATCTCTATGCCACTTCCCTTCGATTCCGGCTACTCAGACAACATGGATACAAAGTACTGCAAGGTGGTCGCTAACTAGTTAACCTTTTGTGAATCATGTTGACGCATCAAATTTTACCTTACCATTCCTTTTGCTAAATGTACAGATGTGTTTCAAAGGTTTATGAACAAAACGGGCACATTCAACGAATTGCTCAATAAGGATGTGAAGGGGCTTCTTGGTCTTTATGAAGCTTCTTTTCATGGATTGGAAGGGGAAACCATACTTGATGAAGCTTGGAACTTTGCTTCTAAGCATTTGAAGGATCTAAACCTCGACGAAGTTCCCACTAATTTAGCGAGCAACGTGAGTCATGCACTAGGTATGCCAATCCACTGGAGGCCAAACAGGTTGGAGGCTCGGTGGTTCATGGACATGTACGAGAAACAACATGACATGATCCCCTCTTTGCTACGATTGGCTAAACTAGATTTCAATTTAGTGCAGTCAGTCCACAGGAAGGAACTTAGCAATCTGGCGAAGTATACACAAGCACTCTATAATTCATAGATGCAATCTGGCAGCGTAGGAGCGCATTTTCGAGTAACGGTAAAATTTATAAGATCGTTGAAATAGTGATAACTTGTCTAGGTGTGACATCACGGACATCAATAAGCTTCCTCCAACAATAAGAGATAGTTTTATGGTCTTGTACAACACGACCAACGAAGTTGGGTATTGGACGATGAGAGAGCGAGGAATCAACCCCATCCCTTACATGCGAAAAGTGGTAATCTCGACTTGCTAAATCTTTCACCTTATAATGTATATCCCGAAAAAGTAGGAGAAAGAACGTCCCTCGACTTGGTGATTGACACACTTTTCGAATTTCAATCCAATAGTGGGCGGATGAATGCAAGGCGTACATGAAGGAGGTCCATTGGTACAACAAGGGCATTAAACCGACACTGAAGGAGTACATGGACGTTGCGGTGGATTCGATCGGAGGGCTGATTTTGCTGTTGGATAGCTACTTCCTAACCACAGACATAGTGACGGAAGAGGGGAAAAGTGTCAAAAAAGTCATAAACCTTTTGCATTGATATCAATTTAGTCCTAAACTTTTTTTGGGTGCCAATTCAGTCCTTCCGATTAATTTTGGCAGAATTTTGCTGACGTGGACGCCGACCGGTCACTGGCGCTGACGTGGACAATTTTTAATAATATTTTAATAATTTTTTGAAATTTTATTAATTTTTTTATTCTTTTCTTTTTTCCCTCCCTCCTTTCTCCAGCTGATCACCGGACCGGTGATCGGCCAGAGGCCAAAGGCCGGTGAGGTCGACCTCGCTGGCCACTGGCAAGCCTTGCCATGGCTGGGCGAGGCACGACCTCGCCCAGCCATGGCGAGGCTCGCCTTCATCGTTGCTGGCGAGGGCAAGCCTCGCCAGGGGCCGGCGAGGTTGACCTTGCCGGCGGCTGGGCGAGGCTCGCCTTCACCATCGCTGGCGAGGGCGAGCCTCGCCAATGGCCAGCGAGGACCTCGTTGGCCTCTAGCCGGTCGCCGGTCCAACGATCGGCTGGAGGAAGAAGGGAGGGGAGGGAAAAAAAAGAAAATAAGAAAATAAATAAATAAAAATTCAAAAAATATTAAAATATTATTAAAAGTTATCCACATCGGCGCCGGTGATTACTGCGGCCGGCCGATGTCCACGTCAACAAAATCGGGCCAAAATCGGCTGGAAGGACTGAATTGGCACAAAGACAAAAAAGTTTAGGGCTGAATTGGCACAAATACAAAAGGTTTAGGACTAAATTGGCACAAATGCAAAAGGTTTAAGACTTTTTTGGCACTTTTCTCGACGGAAGAGGGACTTGATAACGTGTCGAAAATCCCGGGCGTCATGCATTCTTCCGCCAAGATCCTTCGATTCAACGATGATCTCAGTACATCATCGGTAACTTACTTTGATAGTTGTCCTTTCCTTGTTAATCATCTCTTATAAAAACTGCACATTATCGAATTATTCACAGTGATGTTCCATTATTTTTTTTATTTCTTTGATACAAATGTGAGATGAATCTAGGGACTTACGTTAGTGACCCATCTTTATCGTCCATGCTTAGCATGAATTGGCACGAGGAGACAACTACAAGGCGCTAGAATGCTACATGAATGAAACCGGCGCTTTGGAAGAGGCCGCGCGGGAACATATCAGGCATCTGGTGCGTGAGACCTGGAAGAGGATGAACAAAGAAGTTTTTGAGGACTACCCATTCTCCGGGTTCAGGCCTTTTCTCAATGCCTGTCTCAACTTGGCACGAGCGTCTCAGTGCTTTTACGATTATGGAGACGGACACGGCCTTCCCGGTCACCAAACCAAGGACCATGTTATGTGGACCATATTCGAATCCGTGCCCATTGATTAAGGATGCATCATTGACCAAGGTCTTGCTATTGGAGAGAGCCTCTGATGTTATGTGTTATTATTAGCCTTTGGGGCGGCTCTGTGAGCTCTAAGATATTGAAACTATTGCAATTGAAGTCTATTGAGGGGTGTTCGTACAAGCTTCACAAAATTCGGCAGAGAAGCACATGCTATTCCGTGCTTTGTGTTGTGGCCGATTACGTAATTGCTGATGGTATTTGTGGTGATCTATTTCTATTTTATGTAAAAAAATATAGCATTTTATATTGGAGAAATATTGAAAAGAAAGAGAGAATGCGACAGAAAAGAAAAACCGGTCAACTTTGACCGACGCTGGCTCCGTGCAATTGGAAACGGTCGCCGTGCAGTCCGTTAACATCTGAATTTTCGCCCTAATGTCTCTTTTCGCATTAGGAATTGAACTCGTTCATGCCATCGAAATCTGGCCCATAGTAAAATAATTCATATTAAATTAAATTTTGGCATGTCCCATTTAGGAGACATGTTGAATACAACTTTGCATTGTGATTTCCTTAATATTTCTCTACATTAGAGTTGCATTCATTCGAACTATGGGTTACATTCGCTTGTATTTCTCCACAACTTTGTTGGTATTGATGCACATGGTGAAATGCCTTTCACAAAGATGGATCTTTGGTTTTTATTTAATCGGGTTCAGTGGAGATTCGAACATGAAGTTACTAATGGTGGACAAATAAATCTAGAGTAAAGTAAAACGCAAGTATAGGAAACTAATAAATTGATAAATCGATAGACTGGAATAAAAAAAGATACGTAAGTGTTGATAATTGCGGATCCTTTATAATGATTAAGCACGACTCTCATATAGTCTATTACTGTTGGGAGCGCGTAGCAGAAGCCCGATACCTTCACCTGGGGAGATTGCCAAGAGGGAACTTAAGTTCGAGCCCGTCAACATATCCAGTTGAACCCACCTTCACTCAAAAGCTTAAGTTAATGAGTTATGGGTCAACTATGATATATTAACTGTTCAACACTACATCAATTATCCAATGTGGGATTTCTCTAACACAACTCACACGTGTTTCTCAACAATTACAATGTGTAACTCTTTATAAACGATTAATATTCAAATAGCAAGTTACAACCTCACCCCTTCACCATCCTATGTCGATAGCATTACCAGTAGGAAAATTGAGGTGTCAACAAATTTATCCTGGTAAATCTTCTCTGCTGATCCGAACATTTGAATTTCTTCTTTTGTACTTGGACTGCTTTGAGTATTCTCGCAGTTCTGCTTATGCATTGAGGATCTAGTTCCAGTTGCACTTCGAAGGTATATTAAGGCCATAACAGCATCAGGGCTTCAGGCTGACATTCTCAACCCTGGGACAAACACTTCCGTGCATCTCCGGAAAAGCTGTTTGGTAAGTTATGCTTTAGACTGGAAGAAATCTTGTGTATCTCAGAATTAAGGCCTGTAATTTAGAATTTAGCTGCTTTAATAGGCAAAGGTTTGTCGTCAAAAGAACTAGTTATTTAGGAATTCCTCGTCAATCACAAGGTGAATAAGCTGCTAGTTCAGTATTACTGTCAGATGAGTCCATTCTATATGCTGAAACACATGCGAATCATCGATTTTGCACAGTGATATCAATCTGTCAATGACCAATAATACATTACATTCACTAGGAACAACCGTAGAATTTATCTGTTTGGTTGTGTCGAAATTCTAGTCATTCGACTTACCAAAAAAAAAAAAATTTCTAGTCATTCTGGTGCCTGCTCCAATTTCACCTCTTCTCACTTTTCCTGTCATATCGATAAATACTATGCCCTGAATCTACCGTTTGCTATTTGTACTTAATGCACTTATCAATAATTATCGTGACAAGTTGTCATAACATCTAGTGAAGGTATCAATTTTAGAACTTAAGATATAGATGCCACTTTTCAGTCATCTTGGTTAGTATCTGATTTTATTTATAATCTGTCCTTGCGGTGCTCCATTTGTAACTTTTGCTCCATGTCTCACCTGGTCGTGTGACTGAATTTGATTAGTAATTTATGTATAAACTCTTGTTAATGAGCTGGTGCTTGCCAGCTTTTCTTGTACTTGTCAAGAGTGTGTTAAGGACTACATTTTTTATTGTAACAATAATTTGCAAGTTCTAAGTGTCATAGATAGTACGATTGCTAGATATCTTCAGCAAATGATTCTAGTGTCACATATTGAAGAGCATACCTATAGCGTGGGAACACTTTAAAAAGATTTCTGATCAAGAAAAGGCTTAATTTTTATATTGTGGGGCCCCTATTGGTTGTCCTAGTGGTTAAGAGACCAGTTCGATACATCATCATTTAACTAAATGTTAGGAAGACCCATATGTGAACATCATGAAAAGGCAGAAAAGTGCCTCAGGTCAACTTATTGGGATCGGTAGTTCTTTGGGTCCATGAAAATTTTACCAAGATGCTAGTTGAAAAGACCCGGCGGCCATGTTTATTCTTGGTGAATTACCTTTCAAGTTCATAGAAAATGAGGGATTTTGACGATTTGTGAATAGAATCCTGCCGAAATTTTTAATCCAATCACGTAACACATTGAGGCACGGCTGTTATGAGTTATACTTGAAGGAAAGAAGCAAATTGAAAAATTATTTTTCTAAGATATCTCTAAGAGTTTGTCTTACAAGTAACACATGGACCTCTTGTTAGAATTTGAGTTACATGTCACATTGCTCGTTTTGTTGACCATAATTGGAAGTTGCAAAAGAAAATTTTGAACTTTTGTCTAATCCCGGGGTCATTATGCTAAGCTTATAGGAAAATCGGTTGAGAAATGCTTAACTAGTTAGGGGATTAAAGGAGTTTTTTCTATTACCGTAGATAATGCAAGTTCAAATGACTTGGGAGTTTAATACTTGAAAAAGAGACTTAATTCTTGGAACTCTTTAGTATTGACAGGTGAATTACTCCACGTGAGATATTGTCCTCATATATTGAGTTTTATTGTGAAAGAGGGCTTGAAAGATATAGATGATTCTATAGTTAGATTATGCTTGATTGTGCATTATGTGAGGTCTTTTCTTGCGAGGTTGCAACGGTTTAAGAGGTGCACTAAATTAGAGAATATTGACTCCAAGAGTCTTCTATGTTTGGATGTGGAGACTCATTGGAACTCGACAAACATGGTGTTGAAAGCGGCTTTAAAGCTTCAAAAAGCTTTTACCTTATTGGATATTCATGATAGCAAATTTGTTGAAGAAATTTCCAAGGTGAAAGGGTTGCCTACGAGTGATGATTGCGAGTATGCCTGTCAATTTCTTCCTTTCCTAAAGTTGTTATATGATATATTTTTAAAAGTATCAGTCTCTTCTTGTGTCACCAGTAATGATAAGGCGAAAGATGTCTTGAGGTTTGTACGATGATTGATGGGCATTGTAAGAATGAGGACAAAAGTTTGTAGGAAATGGCCAAGAGAATGAAGACCAAATTTAAGAAGTATTTTGGTAATGTGAACAACATCAATCTGACTTTGCTTATTGCCTGTATACTTGACCCTCGACATAAGTGGGAGTATGTGAATTGGATGATTAGTGATGTTTATGAAAGTAAGCGGGCGGAAATTTTACGAGACAAAGTAATAACATCTCTAAAGCTATTGTTCGAACAATACTGCATTGGTATATGCCCCTCAAAGCAACTTAAGGTTAAAGGGCACAAGGACAATGAGCGTGTTAAAGTCCCATGTGGTTGGTGCAGACATTATAACTGAAAAATATCTCAACCAAATGGGACAACAATATTTGGAAAAAAAATCTGAATTAGACAAATATTTCGGAGAAGGATGTGAATGTTATAGCCCAAACTTTGATATCTTGAATTGGTTGAAAGTGAAATTCTTCGAGATATCCTATCATCTCTTCCATTGCTCCCGATATTTTGGCAATGCCCGTCTCGACTGTTGCATAAGAGGCCGCATTCAGCACAGGAGGTCGTGTACTCAATGTGTTTCGTAGCTCCTTGACCCCAAGCATGGCGGAGGCTCTTATATGTGCTCAAGATTGGCTACGATCTGCACCACTGTCACTTTTGATTGAGGATGACTTATAAGAACTTGAATATTTTGAGTCAGGTGAGAAAGTATTATTGTGGAATATTTATACCCTACTATATTACAATGGATGCTCCAGTTCTCATTTTCATTGTGAATTTAATGTAGAGTAGTTAACTACGACCATGGAGCCAAACTCGATTTTGGTTTCTCTTGATGATAGATGAAGTCGGAGATTGAGACTTGTTAAACAAATTAGTTATTTTTATTGCGAATTTACTTCTTCATATTTGTATTAGACATTTAGTGATTGATAGCAAATTTGATTCCTCAAGGGTATATATGATCTGAAAGAGCTTTGATGATTTTGTTCCACTTGCGAATGATAAACTTTCTCTTCCTCATACGAGTTTCTAAGCAAAAAGTAGTATTTGATAATGACACAAATTTTTTTTTCTTGAAATAGAAATTTGTTTGATAGGTTATTCTTAAATTTCTATTCTCGGCGAGCGAGACGACGGACGAGGCGGCGAACGGTTGGCGAGTGCGACGAGGCGGACGGCGGCGAACAACGAGTAGGCAGCGGCGGCACCGGGCGGCGATGGCCGAGCGGTGGCGGACGGTTGGTGAGCGGCGGTGGACGACCAACGGGTGGGCAACGGCAGGCGACGAGGGCGAGCAATAGAAAAGACTCATTATCTTTGTTTCTATTCCAGAAATAGAAAAGTAAAAAAAATCTACTTCTCATTTCTATTCCAAACCTATTTCTAGGCTACAAATTTGTCCTAAAAAAAAAAAGAAATTGCATTGCCAAACCGATTTCTATTCCAAATCTGTTCGCGGGAACAAACAAAATAAAAAATAGAGAACAGAATGGATATCATTCGCGCCTAAAGTTCCTTTGTTGAATATGTTGATGACAGCTACCGAATCTTTTTAGATCAATCCATTTTTCAATTTACAGTCTTGTATGCTTTTCCGGGCGTTCTAGTTTATCATGCCCATATAAATACGGCAACTCCAGTCCTATTAAGCCAGAACTGTCATAGATAGCTTCCCTCATGTAAGGTCCTGGAATCATTGGGCCTTCAGAGTTGCCACATTGATTGTTTTGTTTCTCTTTTCTCTTCCTTTCCGGTGTGTGTGCGGTCAATATGAACAAGAAACACTTATATTGTTCTTATATGTCTTACCTCGGTTAAAACCTGCCTTACATTTGGCTGTATTTGTATCTTGTGTTGCCTGCAGGGGTCCTTCTGGTTACTGGACGTGCTGAAGTAGTTTTTATGGAGTTCTGCAATTAGTTTGTTTAGACTTTAGAGAATAATTTCAGCTCAGTAGTCTCTACCTAAGTAAAGGATGAAAATCTTTTTCCTGAAACGGCACAGAAATCTTAGTCTCTACCTATCGTTTATGCTGCTTTTACCTTTCTATATGCTACAGAAAAAAATCGAAACACAAAACCCGACCCGATGACTTGAGCTATATGCAGTGCGGGTCGCGTCAAGCATACTTCCATTTCGGTTTGAGTATCATGGAAACCCGAATTGAATCGAATCGTTTTCACCCCTATTGCTCACATGGATTTAAGGTACCAACTTTTAGGGGTGTGCAATAGGAACCACCCGAACTGGGGGCTACTCGGACCGGATTGAACCGACCGATTCTGGGCGGATCCTAGGGGTGCCGTTCTGGTCCCCAATTACAAAAAATTGGAACCGGTGACGGGCGGTCTAGTTCCCGATTTTAGGGTGGGAATTGGACCAATTGGACCGGATTGAATTTTTTTATTTATTTCTTAAAGAACAACTTAGTGTAAAGTGTAAACCTAATAATTAGCTCTCTCCTTGTTCGCCTCTCAGTATCTCACGCCTCCTCTTTCCCTCTCTTTCTCTCTTGACTCTCAGCAGTGACCCTCTTTCCTTCTCAGCTCCTCACGGAAGGCCGACATGCTCTCCACGATGTCGGTGCCACCCGCGACCTCCACGACGTGGGAGCGAAGGGTGTTGGGGCTGTCCCGGGTTATGATGATGGGGGCCTTTGGCTCGTTCTTATAACCCGCTGGCTGCCCCCTTGGCCTCCTCGACACCTCTATACCTCCTCCTACAACAACTTGTTTCCCATTGGAAGTGGGGGAAGTAGCAACGGCGGAGGTGGAGGAGTAGTCGTCGCGATCCCGTTTCAGGCAGTGGCCGAAGCTGCTGTTGTTACTGAGGTTGTCATCCTCAGAGTTCTGCTGGTGGTGGTGGGATTGGAATTGGTGATGATGAGTAAGCTGTGGAGGTCTCGGCTGAGGAAAGGAAGTGGAAGAGGACGCCCATGTGCTGTTACTGGATCCATTTCTTTTCCTGGCTTTCCTTGCGGTAACTCTTTTGTGTTAGCTCAAAATACCACTTGATGAATTATTAAACTTTTCCACACAAATAATTTAGAATCCAAAACTGCCTTGTATCTTTTATTGTCGTCAATTCTTGCTTGAATGATGCTGGTGGGCATGAACTTCACTAGGGAGAGCTTTCTTGAGGATAAATCACGCTACGCCCACCAAATCTTGAGCTGAATTGAAGTGTCCTTTGAGTGAGATTGTAGAGTGGTGGTGATGGGGTTTGTTTTGCTTAGGTTTCTCAAGTGTCTTCCATGAAGTTGAGAGAGGAGAAGGTTGGCTTGTTGAAACTCCACCGGTTTCTTTGGACCGCTCAGGAATTGCATCGGACCGGTTGGTCTGGTTCCCGGTTCCAGAAATTGGGAACTGGTCTTCCTAGTCCGGTTCTCAGTTCCTAGGTGGGATAGGATTGGAGCAGATCGGAACTGATCACCCCAACCAACTTTCACTGTTCATATTCTTCTCGACAAATTCGAGGCACAACTTTCACTGTTCATCTTTTTCTTCGCCTTATTTTCAGATTCAAGGCACCAAATTTCACTGTTCACCATCTTCTACGCATGGTCTCACTTGGCCACGGCTTCATTGGTGCTCACCCAGCGCCACTTAGATCTTCGACTCCATGCAATCGACCTCCGACAACCCCGCCGCGACCTCAGCTCATCATTACTGTGAGCGTGTCACCGGGCTCCAGTGACCATAGATCGGGGGTCACCCGGAGCTCCCAAGACTCATCTTTGCCCTCGCGGATTGCCGAATTCAACGCCTGCGAGAATGACACCATCCCTTCCAAAAACCTCCTTCTCTGAAACGTCAAGCAACGGCATGCATTTCACACACTGCACATTCTCACCAACCACGTACACCTTGAACACGACACCACCGTGATTCACAAACTCCTGAAGCACAATTGGGCGACTAATCGCTCTCGCTAGCGACTAAAAGTTTCGCAATCCCCGAGAACGCCAAACCCTCATATTATTTCTCAATCGACAACCTCTTACTATCACAAACCACTATATGATTGGTGGTTTGAAATGACGACCCACTCAATTTCGAGTTCAGAAACTACCCGGAGCATCAAGATTCAGTTGTGGAGCCTGTTGATCGCACCTGGCAAGCCTACAATCACCGCATCGAGATTCCTCGAGCTAAACCCATGCAGTTGGTGGCTTCGGTCCTCGTCGTGGAACTTGTGGGGGCGCAATCAAAGGACACTTGGTCAACAAGCAGGCGGCGAAGGTCCACCAAAACGGGGGACGAGCTCAAGTCGATAGTCATGAAGCTCGCCTGAGATCTGGACAGCTATGGAACGACGAGGTTGGGGATGGCCATGGTGGCAGCTATGGAGGAGCTTGACTTCCAGATCTGGAGTTCCTCCATCTCAAGCTTGACTTGACCTCAAAAGAGTCCCATGAGAACATCTGCAGTATTGAGATGCTTATGTGAACTGTGTTAAAAAAGTCCCACGTCGGAGAATTAGTGTGGTTTGGAGCGGTTTATACATCCTAGTTGGTATATAACTTATTAACTTAAGCTTTTGAGTGAAGGTAGGTTCGGCGTGATTTGTTGACAAGCTCGGAGTTTGGTTCTCTTTTAGTGATGTTTCCAAGTGAAGGTATCGAACTTCTACTATGTGCTTCCAATGAATGGTAATAGAGCTGATAGTTGATTAATGCTATACCCCCAATCTATTCGAATGTTTGATGAATATCTCAAGAAGTGAATCTCATGACCAATGTGGTTTCTAAGTAGTGGGCCCTATGGTGTAGCAACATGATTTTGATAGTACCCTCATGGTTCAGTCTAGTTCGATCTAGAGAAAAAGAGTATGGTTGAACTTAGAGTGCAAATTTCAGATTTTAAACAATCTTTGGAAGCAATTGTGCAAGTGTGCAGTAGAATGTAATCAATAAAAGGAGCTTTAAGGGATGAGAAAATCTAAACACAAGACGTATAGTGGTTCGGCTTAGATCAAACCTACGTCTACTCTCTTACGCTGATAGCCAACTAATTGGATTCCACTAGATGATTAATTAAGAAATTACAATTACGAGTGATAACACTCAGTGTATGATAGATCTCATTATCTCACTCAATCACTCTTTCAGTACTTCTCTCAATATCATGAATTTTGTCACACAGAAGACAAGTATATATGTTTGAAGTACGCTCAGACTTTGGAATTGTAGATTATGGACTTTGTCTCTTGCTTCTGCTCCTCGGTACTTTGGTTTCCTTTTATACTCCTCTATTTCTAGTTTAACCGTTGGATAGTCTTTGGGGATCGTCTTCCAATCTACCCATTGGTGTCGCGACCTTCCCGGAGGTGAACCACTAGGGGACGGCTAACGGATTTACTAAACGGGAACAAAGGTTCCTCTCATGAGACAATTGCTCACATTTAGTGCAGACTCTCCCAAGCCCATCCGACCACAACTTGATACTCGATTCAATCATGAAATTTATCTTACCTTTTAGAGCCAGCACTAATCAGTCTTTTATCGATTAAACACCCAAGTAAAATGTGGGAGTATATTTTACTTCTGCGAATCAGAGATTTATGAGTACGAAGACTTGGTTACGCTAGATTAATCTAACGCCCTTTCGGTACCTTTTCTTTTTATTTCGAAAATATTTTACGTGCAGTCTTTATCCATTTTCACCCTATACCACTAACATATATGGGCTGATCATGCAGGTACGTACTCAGGAAAGTAGCACCCAATAATTAAACAATAAATATATTGCGGAAGATTTTAAGAACCTAAACGCACTAAGCAAGCGAAGCATATCTTTATCCATAATCACAAGATTTTTGCAAACTATTGCTTTAGAAAAATATGCAAGCCGAATGCATGATTGTCACGCATGAATGTGCATGAAATTATGACTAATTAACGTGCAATCTATACTAATTTTTCTATTTTTTTATTATTATCATGTCTAATTTAAGAAATAAAACATGGATAAATTCTAGAGTTATGTATTAAAAAATGATTTATATGAACTAATTACTAGATGACGTGCAAGAATGCTATGCAAGCTATGAGCCTAATCAACTTTACACCTACATGCAGGCTCCATGATCCTAATGACAATTTATTTGATTGATTTTTGTTTAATGAAAACTAAGGATTACCCTAAATCTACACACATTCTAATTAACACGTGTTGACCTAACTATATAAAAAATTAAAAATATGAATTACGAATATGTCCTATATACGCGATAAGTAATAAATTTCATTGAGCTTTAAAAATGTGTGTTATTCACAAGATTCATCAACAACCAAAATTCATAAAATATCATGCACAAACTGGATCAAGGAGTCACACTAAGATAATATTAAGGGTTTGACCTTAGTGTCTAAAGGTCCAAATGCCATAATATATCTTGGTTAATGCAAAAATAAAATAAAAAATACAACTATATAACCTAAGGTTTTACTTACTAATGACATGTAGTTAAAATCATGTACTGACAATCCACGAATTAAAACCGACCTCACCCTCACCTTGGTTAGAGTTAACCACAAGAAATTGATACCGAAGACACAAAATCGTGGAAAGCAACCGGAGGTATGCAACAACAGTGAAAAGCAATGAACGGCAGCAAACAGTAGCAAACAGCAGCAACGGTGGCGCAACAGCAATTGCGAACAACAAACAGCAGTGATGAACAGAAAACAACGACGAACAGCAACAACGCAGCAATCAGCAGCGAGCAGCGATGATGAGCAGCAGCAGCGGTAGCGGCGAACAGTGGCAACAAGGACGTAGCAGCAGCGAACAGCAGCAAACAGCAACGAACAGCAGCAACACAGCAGCGAACAGTGACGAACAACAGTAAACAACAGCGAACAGTGACAAACAACAGCATGCAGCAGCAAACAGCAGCGAACAACAGCGACATAATAGCAATTAGCAGCAAGAGCGACGCAACTAGGCTCACAGGAACAAAGGAATTTGCTACAAATCACTGAGGAGAGGGATGTGGTGGAACAATAGCCACAGAAAAGAACTCTTTTGTTTCTCACCTATTTTGATCTCTCTCTATTACGAGCTCCCCTCCATGATTTCTTGCTATTTCAATTATGCTCGTGCGTTCCTTCATTGAATTTGTTTCACATTCGCTCAATTAAAATGCATGTGGGTCTAATGCTTATGAGAAATGCAATTTGATTGATGTTTTTTCGTTTAAGAGTCGGGATTGACCCTTAATTTTTTTATGCAATAAATGACTAAACATGTCGCCAAAATTTAGGTGTCAACAGTTGGACGGATCTGTATTAAGAAGATTGAGTACCATTGAGGGACAAAATCTGAATCTCCGCTGATTCTGATCGCCCATACAACAAAAGTCTTGCTTTCCATAAGTAGAGTTTCTCCGTTTATAAAGTGACTTTTCTCGAGATTGATTTGCCAATCATTTAAAATGTTTTGTATATTAAACTATTGCAAAAACAATCTTTAAGATTGAGTTAATCAATTCATTCCAAATGTGAAATCCGAACCAAATCACTAGCCATTATATACGTTCTGAACTTGTGTCACGTTTTGAACTTGTGTTATGTTCTGAACATTGTTACGATCTGAACTTGTATTAGGATGGGAACATAAGTAGTTCTCTAAATCTGAAGTTCTTCATCTCTAGTATAAAGTCTGAACCTTTTTTATTTGAAGTAAATTCCACAATTTGAGTAGGATTAAGATTACCATATTCTTCTCTTCCAAGAATAAGTTCCTGAATCAAAATACTTCAAGGCATTTATTAGACTTATAAGAAACACATGGATAGTTTTGTCAATTTCAAAATTTATCAAGAGGTTTTCTCAACATAATAAACTTAACATTGAGCTCACACGTGAGAGGGAGATTGTTGAAAAGTCTTACGTCGAAGAATTAATGTGGTTTAGAGCAGTTAATATATATTAGTTGGTCCATAACTCATAATTTAAACTTTTGAGCGAATGTATGTTTAACTGGATATGTTAACGAGCTTGCACTTGGGCTCTCTCTTGGCAATATCCCCATGTGAAGGTATCTTGATTCTGCTAGGAGCTCCACTTGACAATCATGGAGTTCGTTGTTGAGATCTGGATAGGGACAGTCATGGACACATTGAGTTGGGGACGACCATGGAGCTCGACTTGACAACGGTGAAGTTGGACAATCATGGAGTTCATTGTTGTGATCTGGACAGGGACAGCCATGGAAACAATGAGTTGGGGACGGCCATGGAACTCGACTCAACAGCTGTGGAGTTGGCCAGACAGTTGTCATGGGTGGAGTTTGACTAGATTCGGATAAGGCGTTGCACAATGAGGTTGGGGTGATGAACAGCTAATGTAAATTAATTGATGACATGGAATCGCCACATCCAATCTCTGCTGGTGACTTTGGACGGTTAGTTAATGGTGGTTAGATTTGGGGGCTGTAAGTGAAAATTATAGATTTTTTACGAGATAAAAAAAGTTCAAGCCAAAATTAGAACTCAACCTAAAGTTGGTGCACTTTTTAAGAAATTAGGATTGAAAAGATGGAACGGAGCGCTATTTTTATGGGAGAGTTAACTAGCAAAACTAATCCTTTAGCTCGAAGAATCGTTTTAACTGTTTATTTTCATTCTACTCCTTCCATGGAACTGGGAGCAGCAATGAAAAGTATAGCATGAAGACTTTTAAGAATGTACAAATTTACTTCTTCCACATCACGATCATATCAAAATATGGAAACTAGAGGAACAGAAAGACCGTAAATTGAAGACGGAATTCCCAGCGTCTACATCTTAGCTGAAAGAATTACTACCTTGGCGTTTCCAAAGTCACAGGTAAAAAAAGCCTAAACCATTTAAGCCCAATTAATCAAGTTTTGGAAGCTCGTCAACAAGTTGTGATCCAACGATTTTTCAGTTCCCCAATCTAACAACTTCCAATCGGCTTACCTCACTCAATTAGTTGGAGCATTCCAAGAAACAGGACTTCCATATTAGCTCCCATTCTGCGATTTGTTGCATTTATAAGCTGCCAGAAATTTAAGCAAGCCAAAAGCCAAGTGCTTAGAGCTCAACCATAACCCGGAAAATCCACAATATACCAACTCTTGCTCACCAATAAGTGATTGATAGGCCGAGTCTTGCTTGCAAAATACATCAATCAATCAGCCTATCCCTCGCAACGAAAGCAAAACCATACGAAACAGCATCATTTGGCGACAACTACAAATACGGGAAAAAAGGACCTGGTTTCTTGATAAGCATTGATAAGCGACGACTTACCCACATTAGACCGACCCAGAATGGCAAACTTGGGCCTCCCATCTTTGGGATAGTCCTTGGCTCTCCCACTGCTCTTGTCTTGACGACCTCCACTTCCTTAATCTGGGCATGACCCACGTAGGGTCCGACGTTGATGTTCGACCCGAGAAGCACCATGTCTTCGGAGACCTCGGCCTGATCGACCCCGGGCGGGATGAAGAAAAATTTCCGGATGATCCCGGCCTAGTGTGAGGCTGATGGGCTCACGGTTTTGGAAGCGGAGGCATGGAAGCTTGGGCCGTGGTGGGTGCGCCACGAGAGAGGAGGGGGTCTTGAGAGAGAGCGAGAAGAGTGGAGCATTCGGAGATGGCCGAAGTGAGGGTTGAAGAAGAGAGGTCGAGTGCAGAGTGTAGACAGACGATTTGCTTTGCTCAAAGGGGCAGCTGAGGATGCGAAGAAAAGAGAAGAAGAAGCGAAGAGGGAGAGGGAAAGAGAGAGCGTGTCAGTGAGGAAGCCTGCTTTCTCAACGGAGGGGGAAAGAGAGGGTATAAGAGAGAGAAGAAGGAAATTTTGAAAACTGACTAGTGAGATCCATCTAGACAAGTGGCGATTAGTGAGTAGAGTGGCTAATGGTTGACATGGAAACCCAATTATACCCAATATTTTCTCACTTTTCTAAAGCAATTTATGGAGTGATACAGTATCTTTTCACCTCCCATCAATCCGCATCACCTAAATCCGAGAGGCGTGTGTTCTATTTCGGTCGACACATCGAATCATTAACAGTACTATAAATGGAAGCTAAAAGGGGGACTTTTAGGGCTGGAAGCCAAACTTTATGTTCGTTATTGAGATACTTGAAAATTCGGATAGAACCTGACTTTATTATTAGTAGATGTAATTTCACTGAGGGTTGATTTGGGGACTCAGTCGACCTTGGATCTCTGGGTTGATTCGAGGTTCATTGCTGCAAGCGTCCAGGGCGAACGTCCCAGGTTCATGGGGACACTGCAAAATCAATTCCACATCTCTTACTTTCACTTGCGATGTTTCTCCTCAACAAACTGTTGCGACCTTCTTCGAGGTGAAACACTAAGGAAAAGCTAATGAATTACTAAGTTAAAGACATAGAGTAGATTGTCTCGAACAACAAGTTGGAATCCAATGATTTTTCAATTTCCCACTCTTAATAACTTCGAATCGACGTAATTCATTCAATTAGGCTGCGAATGATAACCATTCTATTTTTCTGTTCCTGGGAACAGGTTTGAAACAGAAATCCATTTGGTAATGCAATTTTTTTTTCTATTTCTGGAACAAATTTTGATTTCAAAAATAGGTTTGGAAAAAAATTGAAAAGTAAAAATTTTCTATTTTTCTATTTCTGGAACAGAAATGAGAAATAAAAATTTTTCTCATCGCTCGCCCTCACTACTAGCTGACCGCCCACCACCAGCCGCTAACCGTTTGTCACCTCCTGCCGCCGCCTTGCCGTTCGCTGGCCGCTGTCTCTTGCTGCCACCCAACATCGGCCGCCGTCTCCCGCCACCTGCCTCGCACCGCCATCTGCCGCCTCCCGCTGCCGATTGTCGCCATCGCCCGCTGCCGATCGCCGCTCGTCGCCCGCCTCCGGCCGCCGCTCGATGCCGGCCACCTCCCGCCACCGTCCTTCGTGCCGACCACCTCCTGCCACCATCCTTCGTGCCAGCCGCCTCCTGCCACCATCCTCCGCACAGCGACTGCCGTCCGCCTCCTGCTGTCGTCCACTGTCCTCCGCCACCAACTACCTCCCACCGTCCACCAGCTAGCCATCCGGGAGGGAGAAATTTTGTGCCATTATCAAACGAATTTTTATTTGGAAAATAGAAATTTTGTGTCGTTATTAAACGCGTATTTTTGCTCAGAAACTCTATCATGGAATAGAAATAGAAAATTGTATTTCTTGAATAGAATGGTTATCATTCAGGCTTAGTTGCAGCATTCTAAGAAACAAAACTTACATATTAGCTCACATTCTGCGATTTTTTTGCATTTATAAGCTGCCACATAGATGAGAAATTTAAGGAAATCCACAATGTACCAACTCTTGTTCACCAAGAAGTGATTTATAAGCTGAGTCTTACCTGCAAAATACATCAATCAGTCAGCCCATCCCTTGCGACCAAACTAAAACCATACGAAACAACATCATTTGGCGACAACTATAAATATGGGAAAAAAGGACCTGGTTTCTTGGATGTGACTGCAGCTTCCTTCTTCAGAACCAGAGTATTGATAAGCGAAGGCTTGCACACCTTAGACCGACCCAGAATGGCAAACTCGGGCCTCCCAACTTTGGGACAGTCCTTGGCCCTCCCACTACTCTTCACCAACTCCACTTCCTTAATCTGGGCATGACCCACGTAGGGTCCGGCGATGACGTTCGACCCGGGAAGCACCATGTCTTCGTAGACCTCGACCTGATCGACCCCAGGTGGGATGCAGAAAACTTTCTGGATGATCCGGGCCGAGTCTGAAGCTGCTGGGCTCGCGGTTTTGGAAGTGGAGGCATGGAAACTTCGGCCGTGGTGGGTGGGCGGCGAAAGGTTGATAGAGAGCAAGAAGAGTGGGGCATTCGGACATGGCCGAAGTGAGGGTTGACGAAGAGAGGTTGCGTGCAGAGTGAATACGCGATTTCGCAGTGTAATTGCCATTGTCGGAGAGAGATGATTTGCTTTTCTCAAAGGGGCAGTCGAGGAAGAGAAGAAAGGAGAAGAGGAAGACGGAGAGGGAGAGGGAGAGAGAGAGAGACCGTGTCAGTAAGGAAGCCTGCTTCCACAGGAAAGGAGGGGGAAAGAGAGCAACAGAGAGAGAAGAGAGGAAATTTGAAAACTTTGACAAGTGAGACGTATCTAAACACGTGGCGATCAATGAGTAGGATGGCCTATGGCTGACACGGAAAGCTAATACTACCAAATATTTTCTCACATTTATGAAGCAATCTATGGAGTGATCCCGCGTCCTTTTGCCTCCCCTCAATCCATGTCATCTAAATCCGCGAGGCTAACAGTATATTTAGATCGACGTGTCGAATCTCTAACAACTACTATAGATGGAAGCTAAAAGAGGGAGGACTTTTTGGGTTGGAAGCCAAACTTTGAGTTCTTTTGTGAGAGATTTGAAAGTTTTGATAAAATCTGACTTTATCATTAGTAGATGTAATTTCACTAAATTGACAAGAACGATTGTCCTAGATCTGTCCCATTAAGATTGTGACTTAGGTATAGGACCCCTTCATTCAACGAATTAATAATGGAAGCTCCACCTAGAGCTCAATTCATTTACAACGACTTGCGTTGTGATTATGATTTCTCAGCCTTAATAAACAACAACCATCATTAAGTCCATATCAAAAGCAGATTTTCTATTTGTAACGCAGGAGACCACGTATAGGGAAAGGGAGTTGGTGCGGTCTAGTTGAACGTGAGACGTGTCCTATAATTCCAAGCCACCCTAACCAAACTTATATTGATTTTGTAGTATTAGCGACGCCCTATTAATTAGGCTCAGCCGCATTTTGGGTCATTAGTTTTTGCTTATTTAGGGGGTGTGTCTCCCATAAACAGTTGCTACACGCAATTTTTGTGATATTTGCAATCGATAGTGAATGACCTTTAGCCTTCATTAACGTTCCGTCAAAAAATATCGCTAAAAAATTGTCTATATAGACGATGAAAGGCAACCGGTATTGACATGGCGCTCACGTGACATAAGTGAAACAAAAATGTTGTCATTTTGCCTGGAAAATCATTCGACGGAATTTTGATGGAGTGTAAATGTATCATATGGGTGCAAGTTTGGGATTTTTGACATCACAATAAAAAGTTTAGGGTAAATATATTATAGTGGACATAGTTTTAAGATTTTTGATGTCCCAAAACAAAGTTCGATCTAGATGTGTCATAGTAGATATAATTTGAGAGTTTTTGTGGCTTTTTCCCTATTTAAAATTGATCGTTATTTAATTTATTTATAAATTTCATAGTAAAAATTGCAGTTTAAGCATTTTTTATGGCGGACATAACGACATGCTGACTCATGGAGAACACTTTTTATACGAAAATAAATAAATTCAAGGGTCTTCAAGAGATTGTGTTATAATACTAGACAGTTTTTGAGAGACAATTGTCTAAAAAGTCATAAACTATTTAATGGTGATCAATTTAGTCCTAAACTTTTCAGTTTTAATTGGCCTAATACCCAAAAAAACCCCAAACTTTAGCCTTTGTCCCAATTATATCCTAAACTTTTTTTGTCTCATAAAAAACCCCAAACTTTTAGTTTTGTCCCAAATCTATCACCGTTAACTTTTCCGTCCAATATTACCGTTAATAATTATTTTAATAATATTTTTTATTTTTTCGAATTTTTTGATTTTTTCTTTTCTTTTCTTTTTTTTTTCCCCTTCACCTTCAACTTCTGGCCGGCGAGGCTCGACCTCGCCGGCGTTGGGCGAGGTCGGCCTCGCCCGCCCCTGGCGAGGTTCGTCCTCGCCATGGCTAGCGAGGCTCGGCCTCGCCCGCCCCTGGCGAGGTTCATCCTTGCCATGGCTAGTGTGACATTCTGAATTTCGGCCCATTTTTGGGATTTATAAAACGTGTAATTCGTCAATGTGCTTATAGTAAAATCTCGCCCGGGAACTGATCACTCCCGGTTATTGTTTTAAATTTGAGATTTCGCTAGAATCGCATTCGATCGAATTTTGCCGTTATTTAGAGCCCAAACTTTGGTGTCGAATTTCTCGGAGTTTCGGGACGAATTTAATTGGACGGTGTCGATATTATTGTGGTCGGCCTCGAGATTGCTCGAAATATGTGAAAAGTGGATTTTTGACCGGGTGCGAATTTGGACTAGTAGACCTCCCTCGTGGTAGTTTGATTTAATTAATTTGGCTTTTGTCCCTTATTATATTCTAGGATTAATTTGGACCTTTAGATCGTTTTCAGTTTTAAATATGGGCCATCGGATCGCAATTCTTATTTGAATCTTTATTTATTTATTTCGCGTCTCTCTCTCTCTTTCTCTCTCTTTCTCTCTCTCTTTCTCTCTCTCCGGTCACTTTCCCCCCTTCACACGTGTGTCCCCCCTTGTCAGATCCATCCACTCCTCTCTCTCTCTCTTCCCTTTTCTTTCTTTCTTCTTCTTTTCTTTTCTTCCTCTCTTCTTCTTCTTCTCCATGGGTCTTCTCTTCCGGTCGCGACTGCTCTGGCCTTCTGCTTGCTGCTCACCAGGACCAGCACAGCCACCGTTCGCCGTTCGCCTCGCGCCGCCGTCGCCCGACCGAGCCGCGCCGCCGCTCGCCGCCCGCGACCGCCGCTCACCGGCCCTGCGCGCCTGTCGCCGGTCCTGCCCGCGTTGCACACGAGCAGCAGCTCGCCGCTGCATCCGCCGCGGTCCGACGTCATCTAGCCGTCCGCCGGCTTGTCCTCCATCGCCCGGCCACCCGAGACACCGCCGTGCCGCCTTCGGCCACCGCGTGACCTCCTCTTCCCCTGTTTCTCTCTTCCCCGGTGCTTTCCCCTGTTTGGGCTCCAGGCTTCGCCGCCGCCGCGTGCCGCCGTTCCGGCCGCCGCTCCGGCCGCCGCCGCTCCGCCTCTGCCTCCCAGTCTCTTCCCTCAGCCACCTCCGCCGACCTGCCGTTCCCCCTCGGCCGCCTCCACCTCCCCTTCCCCTGTTTTTCATCCTCCCCGACGCCTCCCTTGTTTTGGGCTCTTCCCGGCGCCGCCTCGGCCAGCCGCCGCGCGCCGCCGTTCCGGTCGCTGCTGCTGCTCCGTCCGCCACCACCCGTGTCACATCCCGATTTGGGCCTGGGAAGCCGCAGGTAAATTGTATTATCCTCAATTTTAGTCCCTGGGAGTTGGCTATGGTTTAAGTTTGATGGTTTTCCAATCGGAACTAAATTGTTTTCTCTTGTTTTGGAAAACCCAGTTTCGGATCCTTTGTATCCCTTCTTTTTGTTATTTTTGGGGAGACTTTTGTGATCCGAATTTCAGAATACTTCCTTCTTGAAAGTTATTCCAAACATCTTGAAGTTTTACATACTTTAATTTCAGAATTTTTGGAGTTGATATGAGTGGTACGATGGACTGATTTTCGGACCGTGTGAAACTGCCCAGAATGGGTATTTCGGTGATGTTCACACCGTATTTATTTTCTACAAGCTTTTCTGGGCCGATTTTGGAAAAGTTTCCTTCACGAAAGTTGTTGAGAACTTCCTTTTCTATAAAGTGTATAAATTTGGGAATTTTATAAGATGATTTGGATTCTGGACAGAGCTTACTTTGAGAAACACGAATTCTGTTCCAGTGATCTGTTTTTAGTCTGTCTTTGAGCTACTAAAAATAGTGTTTACAGAGAGATTCAGATTTAGTATTCTTCATAAAAAATGTTTGTTAAGATCTTTTTTATGACATATCCGAATTTGAGAATTTTCGGAGTTCATTTACTATGTTTTTAAGTCCAATTTCGTAAACAGTGCAAAACTGTCCGGTTTTGTCAGATTTCAAAGATTCGGCATTTTCTATACGAGAACGTTGGAATTTGGACTTGGTGTCTTCTGGTGATTTAAAGTACACGTTCTGAGCTTTCAAATGAGATATTTTATACTTTGATTGGAGAAGACCCTAGAAAGTTTGACAAAGTCAAACCTTATCCCCTTCATTATTGCTTGTAATTAATGCTTGGTCTTCTTTTTCCACAAGCATTTATGAAGCCAATTATGAAGCTTGGTCATCAAGTATTGGCCAAGAGGAAAGAGGAGGCCACGGCAAGGAAGGGGGGAGAGAGAGAGGAAGTCACGGCCAATGAGTGAGGAGAGAGAGAAAGGAAGAATAAATGGGCCATTATGACTTTTTGGATGACACGTGCGCTTACCACGTACTTTGATGATGCGTACGCTTACCTCACACCCCCACGTGACACGTGCGCTTACATCATTGACTTCTTAGCCAAGCCAATTCCTCTATAAATAGAAGCCATTAGGAAGAAAATGACACACCCACTCTCACACACACAAAGCGGCAAGAGAGAGAGAGAGAGAGAGTGCGAGATAGGGAGAGAGAGAAAGAGCCGAAATAGAGAGAGAAAGAGAAAGAAAGAGAGAGAAAACCGAGAGAGAAAGTCAAGGGAAAGAAAAGAAAGGGGTCGACACCGTGAGTTGCCGAGATCCCGAGGCCGTCGTCTTTCGCATCCATTTTCTACTCTCTAGTTCTGGTTTCGTTAAGAGTAAGTAAACTTCCTAATATCGGGAAAGAAAGTTGTGATACGTTGTGACACGGTTTGCTTGGACCGTTTCTCGGTCATTTGGTTGGTTGTGGTTGGTTCATTTCTCGATTTAATCATGTTTCATGTTTGACGTTTGTTTTGGAGATAGAACCGAGACTTGGATGGCAAGGTGCACATGTTATAGCCATGCTTGATGTTCTCTTGTATGAACTTTGCTATTGATCTGCCATTGATGCGGGTGCGGTAACGGCTGACTTGTGCTAATGATGATCCCCTCGTCCTCGCTTGATATTAGTAGGTTTACTTGCTGAGTCTCCCCGACTCATCCCCCGTTGTTTTCCCCTTTTTCAGGTCCGTAGGATGGCGTCTCCCCCAGCCCGCGTTGGCAATCCCGTGGAGCAGAGAGCCGAAGTGCTCACCGTGATAGATGTCAGTAAAGAACGCGCCTACCGTCGAATCACGACGCTTGAGACGTTCGATGAGGGCCTAACGGACTTGGTGCCTCAGGGCGGGCCGGCTCCGGGATAAAGCCACGGGTGGGATGTGAGATGGCCAGGCGGACGGGACCGGGGTGGAGGTGAAGAAGCGAGTAGTGAGAAGCCATAGTGGGTATAGGATAACCCAAGTCAAGTTTTGCCATTTGTAGTCGGCTATGAAAAACGTGTTATTTGCCATGGCCCGAAGGGCTTGTTAAAACATGTTTGCATGCACTGTGAAATAAGGTTTGCTCATGATGCTGTTTTTCTTAATCCCGCTGTTGTTTTTAACGTGATTATCCCGAGAAATGCTTCCGCTTGTGTATTATGAAAGATAATAATGAACGGGACGTCACGTTAATGACCCCGAGGTCGGGGCGTCACAGTCTAATTTGGTATCAGAGCAGGTTCCCCTCCAGTAAGTGCAAGTTCGGTGTTGAGCCAAGAAGAGGCTGTGGAATCCTGAAAGGACCCGATCCAATGAGGGCGGGGAGTGATCGCCGAGGTAGAACCTGATCAAGGAGCGGCTCTTGGCTAGGAAGTGGACGCCGGGGCATGAGGCCTGATCAAGGTGCGGCTTCTAGCAAGAGTGATCGCCGGGGTTGAAGACCTGAATAAAGAGCGGCTCCTGGCAAGCTTCTAGGATGATGGGTAAGAGAGGAAGAAACCGAACGATGCACTGAATGGGGGAGAACGATTCTAAAATCCAAGCGAAAATAAAGACCTGGAGTGATAAGGTGCGCTGAAGTTGGGGTAGTTAGCTAGGAAACACCCCTGCGCATGTGAATGATTGATTGTGGTTGAATAGGTTGTGTGCTAATATTTGTTTGTGACCACTGACCTATTCTTGTGTTGTAGAAAGACCCCTTAGAATACCAATATGAGTGCTCGGAACCCGACTGCGACCTCGACCTCGAAGGGGAAGTCAAATCAAGACCCCCGAATAGACGGAATGCCGAGGCTCGCGACAAGTAGGAGAACTGTTGGGACAGCGGGCCCAACAACGAATGCCTAATGCTTGAGAATGTGGCAAAGCAAATGGAAATGGAAATGGTGGCCGTACGATGCACAGATTGGTCGAGCAATTCCTGAAGCTCCAACCCCCGAAGTTTGTCGGAACTGGAGATCCCGAAGAAGCGGAATCCTGGATCGATGAACTCCAGAAGGCATTTGAGCTTTTGAGATGTTCCGAGGAAGAGAAAGTTACCTTAGCAGCCTATCAACTGCAAGGTAATGCCAGTATTATTGGTGGAAAGCGACCAAGGAAATCGTGTTCCCGAGAAAATGCTGCTTGTCAACCTGGAATGCTTTCATTGAAGCATTCAACGGAAAGTATTTTTCCGAATGTGCTCATGACCGAAAGATGAAGGAATTCTTGCAACTTCAACAGAACAACATGACGGTGGACCAGTACGAAGCAAGGTTCGCTCAACTGTCAAGGTACGCCCTTAAACTTATTGAAGATCCAGTGGAAAGGGCAAAAAGATTCCGAGACGGTTTGAAACCAGACATCCGGAGACAGTTGGTGCCGCTGAACCTCAAGGATTACAACGAGCTGTATGAACGCGCGCAGCTGGTGGAGAAAGAGTCCCTGGAACGAGCTGCCACGGCGACTAACCAAGGAAAGCCTTATCATCCGGCTTCTCAATCCAACCAGCATCATGACAAGAGACCGATGTCGGGAGAAAACCATTTCTCCACTCCCAACAAGAAGATAAAAAATCAGAAGCCAATTTCCACTGCAGGCGATGCGTGCCATACTTGCGGAAGGTTTCATGGAAATGCTCCGTGTCCAAAACAAACGGGAGCATGTTTCGGCTGTGGTCAACAAGGCCACCGCATAAAGGACTGCCCGCAACGACAGCAAGTGAAGCAGTCACAACAACCACTGGTGATGCAACAAAAAGAAGTTCCACCGCATGATAATCGTCCTCCAGCTCAAGGAAGGATTTATGCAATTACTCAAGAGGAAGCGGAAAACTCCAAGAATGTTATTACGGAGACTTGATAAATCGGGTGATCGGAACTGTACTTGTACTATTTTATCATAGTATTTATGTACGACGTTTCAATGTATCAAAAAAAACCAAGCAAGCAAGCATAAGAAATATTTAAGGATGGTAAAAGATAAATCAGAGTGGCGCAGCGGAAGCGTGGGAAGCCAAAGCTAGAAGATGCTCCATAAAGAAAAATTTTCGACGTTTTCCGAAAAAGCTAAACAAGGCTACCTTTAGAAAGGAAGGTAGAATCCAACTGTAATAACGGTTATCAGCAAAGCATCAAGATGGCACCATTCGAGGCATTATACGGTCGAGCTTGCAGAACTCCGGTCTATTGGAACGAGGTCGGGAAAAGAAGGTCAGGGGTCCAGAGCTAGTCCCGCTCACCTTAGATGCTGTCCAGATAAGTAGAGAAAAACTTAGGACGGCACAAGTCGGTAAAAGAATTAGGCTGACAAGGGCCAGAAATCGCTTAAGTTTCAGGTAGGCGACTATGTCTTTCCAAAGGTGTCACTAATGAGGGGTGCGTCACACTTCGAAAGGAAAGGTAAGTTAAATCCCAGGTACGTTTTAAATTTCGAGGACGAAATTTTGTTAGAGGGGGAGAATTGTCACATCCCGATTTGGGCCTGGGAAGCCGCAGGTAAATTGTATTATCCTCAATTTTAGTCCCTGGGAGTTGGCTATGGTTTAAGTTTGATGGTTTTCCAATCGGAACTAAATTGTTTTCTCTTGTTTTGGAAAACCCAGTTTCGGATCCTTTGTATCCCTTCTTTTTGTTATTTTTGGGGAGACTTTTGTGATCCGAATTTCAGAATACTTCCTTCTTGAAAGTTATTCCAAACATCTTGAATTTTTACATACTTTAATTTCAGAATTTTTGGAGTTGATATGAGTGGTACGATGGACTGATTTTCGGACCGTGTGAAACTGCCCAGAATGGGTATTTCGGTGATGTTCACACCGTATTTATTTTCTACAAGCTTTTCTGGGCCGATTTTGGAAAAGTTTCCTTCACGAAAGTTGTTGAGAACTTCCTTTTCTATAAAGTGTATAAATTTGGGAATTTTATAAGATGATTTGGATTCTGGACAGAGCTTACTTTGAGAAACACGAATTCTGTTCCAGTGATCTGTTTTTAGTCTGTCTTCGAGCTACTAAAAATAGTGTTTACAGAGAGATTCAGATTTAGTATTCTGCATAAAAAATGTTTGTTAAGATCTTCTTTATGACATATCCGAATTTGAGAATTTTCGGAGTTCATTTACTATGTTTTTAAGTCCAATTTCGTAAACAGTGCAAAACTGTCCGGTTTTGTCAGATTTCAAAGATTCGGCATTTTCTATACGAGAACGTTGGAATTTGGACTTGGTGTCTTCTGGTGATTTAAAGTACACGTTCTGAGCTTTCAAATGAGATATTTTATACTTTGATTGGAGAAGACCCTAGAAAGTTTGACAAAGTCAAACCTTATCCCCTTCATTATTGCTTGTAATTAATGCTTGGTCTTCTTTTTCCACAAGCATTTATGAAGCCAATTATGAAGCTTGGTCATCAAGTATTGGCCAAGAGGAAAGAGGAGGCCACGGCAAGGAAGGGGGGAGAGAGAGAGGAAGTCACGGCCAATGAGTGAGGAGAGAGAAAGGAAGAATAAATGGGCCATTATGACTTTTTGGATGACACGTGCGCTTACCACGTACTTTGATGATGCGTACGCTTACCTCACACCCCCACGTGACACGTGCGCTTACATCATTGACTTCTTAGCCAAGCCAATTCCTCTATAAATAGAAGCCATTAGGTAGAAAATGACACACCCACTCTCACACACACAAAGCGGCAAGAGAGAGAGAGAGAGAGAGTGCCGAGATAGGGAGAGAGAGAAAGAGCCGAAATAGAGAGAGAAAGAGAAAGAAAGAGAGAGAAAACCGAGAGAGAGAAAGTCAAGGGAAAGAAAAGAAAGGGGTCGACACCGTGAGTTGCCGAGATCCCGAGGCCGTCGTCTTTCCCATCCATTTTCTACTCTCTAGTTCTGGTTTCGTTAAGAGCAAGTAAACTTCCTAATATCGGGAAAGGAAGTTGTGATACGTTGTGATACGGTTTGCTTGGACCGTTTCTCGGTCATTTGGTTGGTTGTGGTTGGTTCATTTCTCGATTTAATCATGTTTCATGTTTGACGTTTGTTTTGGAGATAGAACCGAGACTTGGATGGCAAGGTGCACATGTTATATCCATGCTTGATGTTCTCTTGTATGAACTTTGCTATTGATCTGCCATTGATGCGGGTGCGGTAACGGCTGACTTGTGCTAATGGCGATCCCCTCGTCCTCGCTTGATATTAGTAGGTTTACTTGCTGAGTCTCCCCGACTCATCCCCCGTTGTTTTCCCCTTTTTCAGGTCCGTAGGATGGCGTCTCCCCCAGCCCGCGTTGGCAATCCCGTGGAGCAGAGAGCCGAAGTGCTCACCGTGATAGATGTCAGTAAAGAACGCGCCTACCGTCGAATCACGACGCTTGAGACGTTCGATGAGGGCCTAACGGACTTGGTGCCTCAGGGCGGGCCGGCTCCGGGATAAAGCCACGGGTGGGATGTGAGATGGCCAGGCGGACGGGACCGCGGTGGAGGTGAAGAAGCGAGTAGTGAGAAGCCATAGTGGGTATAGGATAACCCAAGTCAAGTTTTGCCATTTGTGGTCGGCTATGAAAAACGTGTTATTTGCCATGGCCCGAAGGGCTTGTTAAAACATGTTTGCATGCACTGTGAACATAAGGTTTGCTCATGATGCTGTTTTTCTTAATCCCGCTGTTGTTTTTAACGTGATTATCCCGAGAAATGCTTCCGCTTGTGTATTATGAAAGATAATAATGAACGGGACGTCACGTTAATGACCCCGAGGTCGGGGCGTCACAGTCTAATTTGGTATCAGAGCAGGTTCCCCTCCAGTAAGTGCAAGTTCGGTGTTGAGCCAAGAAGAGGCTGTGGAATCCTGAAAGGACCCGATCCAATGAGGGCGGGGAGTGGTCGCCGAGGTAGAACCTGATCAAGGAGCGGCTCTTGGCTAGGAAGTGGACGCCGGGGCATGAGGCCTGATCAAGGTGCGGCTTCTAGCAAGAGTGATCGCCGGGGTTGAAGACCTGAACAAAGAGCGGCTCCTGGCAAGCTTCTAGGATGATGGGTAAGAGAGGAAGAAACCGAACTATGCACTGAATGGGGGAGAACGATTCTAAAATCCAAGCGAAAATAAAGACCATGAGTGATAAGGTGCGCTGAAGTTGGGGTAGTTAGCTAGGAAACACCCCTGCGCATGTGAATGATTGATTGTGGTTGAATAGGTTGTGTGCTAATATTTGTTTGTGACCACTGACCTATTCTTGTGTTGTAGAAAGACCCCTTAGAATACCAATATGAGTGCTCGGAACCCGACTGCGACCTCGACCTCGAAGGGGAAGTCAAATCAAGACCCCCGAATAGACGGAATTCTGCAGGCTCTGGCGACCGTAGGAGAACTGTTGGGACAGCAGGCCCAACAACGAATGCCTAATGCTGAGAATGTGGCAGCAAATGGAAATGGAAATGGTGGCCGTACGATGCACAGATTGGTCGAGCAATTCCTGAAGCTCCAACCCCCGAAGTTTGTCGGAACTGGAGATCCCGAAGAAGCGGAATCCTGGATCGATGAACTCCAGAAGGCATTTGAGCTTTTGAGATGTTCCGAGGAAGAGAAAGTTACCTTAGCAGCCTATCAACTGCAAGGTAATGCCAGCTATTGGTGGAAAGCGACCAAGGAAATCGTGTTCCCAGAAAATGCTGCTGTCAACTGGAATGCTTTCATTGAAGCATTCAACGGAAAGTATTTTTCCGAATGTGCTTGCGACCGAAAGATGAAGGAATTCTTGCAACTTCAACAGAACAACATGACGGTGGACCAGTACGAAGCAAGGTTCGCTCAACTGTCAAGGTACGCCCTTAAACTTATTGAAGATCCAGTGGAAAGGGCAAAAAGATTCCGAGACGGTTTGAAACCAGACATCCGGAGACAGTTGGTGCCGCTGAACCTCAAGGATTACAACGAGCTGTATGAACGCGCGCAGCTGGTGGAGAAAGAGTCCCTGGAACGAGCTGCCACGGCGACTAACCAAGGAAAGCCTCATCATCCGGCTTCTCAATCCAACCAGCATCATGACAAGAGACCGATGTCGGGAGAAAACCATTTCTCCACTCCCAACAAGAAGATAAAAAATCAGAAGCCAATTTCCACTGCAGGCGATGCGTGCCATACTTGCGGAAGGTTTCATGGAAATGCTCCGTGTCCAAAACAAACGGGAGCATGTTTCGGCTGTGGTCAACAAGGCCACCGCATAAAGGACTGCCCGCAACGACAGCAAGTGAAGCAGTCACAACAACCACTGGTGATGCAACAAAAAGAAGTTCCACCGCATGATAATCGTCCTCCAGCTCAAGGAAGGATTTATGCAATTACTCAAGAGGAAGCGGAAAACTCCAAGAATGTTATTACGGAGACTTGATAAATCGGGTGATCGGAACTGTACTTGTACTATTTTATCATAGTATTTATGTACGACGTTTCAATGTATCAAAAAAAACCAAGCAAGCAAGCATAAGAAATATTTAAGGATGGTAAAAGATAAATCAGAGTGGCGCAGCGGAAGCGTGGGAAGCCAAAGCTAGAAGATGCTCCATAAAGAAAAATTTTCGACGTTTTCCGAAAAAGCTAAACAAGGCTACCTTTAGAAAGGAAGGTAGAATCCAACTGTAATAACGGTTATCAGCAAAGCATCAAGATGGCACCATTCGAGGCATTATACGGTCGAGCTTGCAGAACTCCGGTCTATTGGAACGAGGTCGGGAAAAGAAGGTCAGGGGTCCAGAGCTAGTCCCGCTCACCTTAGATGCTGTCCAGATAAGTAGAGAAAAACTTAGGACGGCACAAGTCGGTAAAAGAATTAGGCTGACAAGGGCCAGAAATCGCTTAAGTTTCAGGTAGGCGACTATGTCTTTCCAAAGGTGTCACTAATGAGGGGTGCGTCACACTTCGAAAGGAAAGGTAAGTTAAATCCCAGGTACGTTTTAAATTTCGAGGACGAAATTTTGTTAGAGGGGGAGAATTGTCACATCCCGATTTGGGCCTGGGAAGCCGCAGGTAAATTGTATTATCCTCAATTTTAGTCCCTGGGAGTTGGCTATGGTTTAAGTTTGATGGTTTTCCAATCGGAACTAAATTGTTTTCTCTTGTTTTGGAAAACCCAGTTTCGGATCCTTTGTATCCCTTCTTTTTGTTATTTTTGGGGAGACTTTTGTGATCCGAATTTCAGAATACTTCCTTCTTGAAAGTTATTCCAAACATCTTGAAGTTTTACATACTTTAATTTCAGAATTTTTGGAGTTGATATGAGTAGTACGATGGACTGATTTTCGGACCGTGTGAAACTGCCCAGAATGGGTATTTCGGTGATGTTCACACCGTATTTATTTTCTACAAGCTTTTCTGGGCCGATTTTGGAAAAGTTTCCTTCACGAAAGTTGTTGAGAACTTCCTTTTCTATAAAGTGTATAAATTTGGGAATTTTATAAGATGATTTGGATTCTGGACAGAGCTTACTTTGAGAAACACGAATTCTGTTCCAGTGATCTGTTTTTAGTCTGTCTTCGAGCTACTAAAAATAGTGTTTACAGAGAGATTCAGATTTAGTATTCTTCATAAAAAATGTTTGTTAAGATCTTGTTTATGACATATCCGAATTTGAGAATTTTCGGAGTTCATTTACTATGTTTTTAAGTCCAATTTTGTAAACATTGCAAAACTGTCCGGTTTTGTCAGATTTCAAAGATTCGGCATTTTCTATACGAGAACGTTGGAATTTGGACTTGGTGTCTTCTGGTGATTTAAAGTACACGTTCTGAGCTTTCAAATGAGATATTTTATACTTTGATTGGAGAAGACCCTAGAAAGTTTGACAAAGTCAAACCTTATCCCCTTCATTATTGCTTGTAATTAATGCTTGGTCTTCTTTTTCCACAAGCATTTATGAAGCCAATTATGAAGCTTGGTCATCAAGTATTGGCCAAGAGGAAAGAGGAGGCCACGGCAAGGAAGGGGGGAGAGAGAGAGGAAGTCACGGCCAATGAGTGAGGAGAGAGAAAGGAAGAATAAATGGGCCATTATGACTTTTTGGATGACACGTGCGCTTACCACGTACTTTGATGATGCGTACGCTTACCTCACACCCCCACGTGACACGTGCGCTTACATCATTGACTTCTTAGCCAAGCCAATTCCTCTATAAATAGAAGCCATTAGGTAGAAAATGACACACCCACTCTCACACACACAAAGCGGCAAGAGAGAGAGAGAGAGAGAGTGCCGAGATAGGGAGAGAGAGAAAGAGCCGAAATAGAGAGAGAAAGAGAAAGAAAGAGAGAGAAAACCGAGAGAGAGAAAGTCAAGGGAAAGAAAAGAAAGGGGTCGACACCGTGAGTTGCCGAGATCCCGAGGCCGTCGTCTTTCCCATCCATTTTCTACTCTCTAGTTCTGGTTTCGTTAAGAGCAAGTAAACTTCCTAATATCGGGAAAGAAAGTTGTGATACGTTGTGACACGGTTTGCTTGGACCGTTTCTCGGTCATTTGGTTGGTTGTGGTTGGTTCATTTCTCGATTTAATCATGTTTCATGTTTGACGTTTGTTTTGGAGATAGAACCGAGACTTGGATGGCAAGGTGCACATGTTATAGCCATGCTTGATGTTCTCTTGTATGAACTTTGCTATTGATCTGCCATTGATGCGGGTGCGGTAACGGCTGACTTGTGCTAATGGCGATCCCCTCGTCCTCGCTTGATATTAGTAGGTTTACTTGCTGAGTCTCCCCGACTCATCCCCCGTTGTTTTCCCCTTTTTCAGGTCCGTAGGATGGCGTCTCCCCCAGCCCCGCGTTGGCAATCCCGTGGAGCAGAGAGCCGAAGTGCTCACCGTGATAGATGTCAGTAAAGAACGCGCCTACCGTCGAATCACGACGCTTGAGACGTTCGATGAGGGCCTAACGGACTTGGTGCCTCAGGGCGGGCCGGCTCCGGGATAAAGCCACGGGTGGGATGTGAGATGGCCAGGCGGACGGGACCGCGGTGGAGGTGAAGAAGCGAGTAGTGAGAAGCCATAGTGGGTATAGGATAACCCAAGTCAAGTTTTGCCATTTGTAGTCGGCTATGAAAAACGTGTTATTTGCCATGGCCCGAAGGGCTTGTTAAAACATGTTTGCATGCACTGTGAACATAAGGTTTGCTCATGATGCTGTTTTTCTTAATCCCGCTGTTGTTTTTAACGTGATTATCCCGAGAAATGCTTCCGCTTGTGTATTATGAAAGATAATAATGAACGGGACGTCACGTTAATGACCCCGAGGTCGGGGCGTCACAACCCGACCACGGCGACCTTGCCCAGCCACTTGCAGCCGCTGTGCTCGCCGGCACCAGTCCAACCGCCGTTGTTGTTGTCGTCGCCCGAGCGTCCCGAGCCGTGGCCGAGCTCGCCTAGCCGCTGCCCAGCCAGCCCGAGCGTGCCCAGGCCGTGGCTGGACTACCCCGGGCCGTGGCCGAGTCGCTAGGCCGTGTGCCAAGTCGTGGCCGAGCCCCGGGCCCATCGCGCCCTGGCTGTTACTGTTCATCCGGCCCGTTTTGAGCTCGTGCGGGTTTTTCCCGAGCCAAATTGAAGTAAGTGACCTGCTATTCCTTATTTAGGACTATGGGTATTTTTAGACTTGTTTAGGATGTGCTTGGTACCGAGTTAGGAATTAAATTAGGCGTGGGCTAATTTGACTGATTGTGCTCAATTTGTGAATTATTGTGGCGGTAATTGTGTGGTTAATTTAGTGATTGACTGAGATAAATAGCATGACTGAATTGTCGTGACGCTTGTGGGTGAATTGGATTAATTGAATGTGTTGACTTGAATGTCGGAATCGTGAGCTTGTGATTTGAAATTGGGATGAATGTGGGTGCATATTTGTGGCTATTGTGGTGAGTCAATGATTGGCTTATCGTGGCGGTTGTGAGTGGAATTGACAGCTGAATGTGACCGACTTGAAGGTCGGGTTAGTGGAATATTGTGGTGAAAATGCCTTGAGTTTGATTAGTACGGCTTGTGAGAATTTTGAATTGTGTTGTGGTGCATGTGCATGAGACAAGCCCGGATTGATCGGAGGGCTACGGACTTGGGACGTGTTGACGGCGGTCCGTGTGAAGGCATGAATGGCCGGTGTACCAAATGGATGCGGGCTTGAGACGTGTTGACGGTGGCCCGTTAAAGGTGTGTCGGACCGGGACGTGTTTACGTCGGTCAATAGAATTGAGCCCGGATTGATCGGAGGGCTACGGACTTGGGACGTGTTGAAGGCGGTCCGTGTGAAAGCATGAATGGCCGGTGTGCCAGATGGGCCTGAAGCGCAGTGGCGCGGGCAGTGAGAATGGACCTGAGGCGCAGTGGCGCGGGTCGTGAGAAAGATGTTCGGCCACGCATGCGATTTGAGTGTGATTGAATTGGCTGGTTGAATGTGTGGTCGAATTAGTAAGATGAATTGCGTGCAAGTGTGGTTGGCGTTTGAGCAATTGCGATGTGCTATTTAGTTACTATTACTACATTACCATGTTATGACTAACGTGCAGTGTTAGCATGGGTTCGATGGTGAGGTAAGTATAAGGATGCGATTTTATTTTATATGTTATGGGGTAGATTGCATGTACGACTTGTCTGGATACGCATTGGCCTATGTGGGGTATAGAGGGTTGCTTATTGAGACTCGTTCTCACGGTTATTATATAACCATTTTCAGATCTGCGACAGTGATTGACTGGAGACGCCATCAGGGTATCTCGGGAGTGGAGAACGGGTCAAGTTGCCCCATATTTTTGTGTGCCCCTCTTTTGTATAGTGAAGTAGGATATCCAAACCACTACTCCGTTTTGATGTTGTGTATTTGGAATTATTGTTTTGTGCTATCCCTTCATCACATTTTATTGTCCGGGTTGTTTTATTTCGCTTCCGCTTGCGTAGTTCGTTTGGGTCGGTGACGTGTCCTCGGACGTCGCGTTCAATGATCGACCATCGAGGGGTGATCGCGCGCTCGTAGGGTGCGGGGCGTGACATCCTGGTTGATTTGGTATCAGAGCAAGGTCAGCTCGATCCAAGTTGGTCGAAACCTGGAGTGATAAGGAGCGATGACTTTGGGGTAGCTAGTTAGGGAGACTTGTGTGACATGCGTACCCCAGACTGTGTGATTGTGATTGCTGAGTGGTATTATGTGATAATCCGTGAAATGCAGGTGTGTCAGGACTTGAGGTTAGTGTACGATCCCTGTTCTTTGTGATTGAGTGGTGTTGTGATTGACTGCCTGCTTAGTGAATTGTTGTGATTCACTGTCTATAACTTAGACCGGAATAGTTGGCCTAGGTCTTTAATTCCCAAGGGGAATTATAGCAGGTAAGTGGGTGGTGTGAACCCTGTGAGTAAGAGTAGCCGAGGTCGAGGTGAAGGTCGAGGTCGTGTAAGTCCGCAAGTTAGAGTTGTGAGAGATCCCAGATGGGATGAGATTTTGAGGGCACTCGAGGAAGTTGAAATTTTAATGGGAAGACAGACTGAGGAGCGAAATGCGACTGTTGCTACTGATGTTGAGGCCGCTGTTGCCGCCGCTAATGGAAATGACGGGAATCATGGGCATAATGGAAATGTCGGGAATCAAGGTCAATGGCAAGTTAATGCAGTCAGATAGATGCGTCAGCTGGTTAGAAAATTTTTGAAATTTAAACCTGCAAGGTTCGATGGGAAAAGTGACCCTGAGGCTACATTACTTTGGATAGAGGACTTAGAAAAAGTCTTTTGAGGTATTCGGGTGCACTGATGAGGAGAAAGTGACCCTGGCTGTATATCAACTCCAAGGAAATGCAAGTGATTGATAAGAGGACCCCCGAAGTAGGATATTTCAGAGGGCATATTTTCTAAACCGGGGTGTCGTTATTGAAGTCTTTAACGAGAAGTACTTGTAGAGAGTGCGTAAGGACAGAAGATGACATAGTTTCTTCGGCTTCGCTAAAATCGGATGTCAGCCAATCAGTACGAGGTCGAGTTTGTAAGGTTGTCTAAGTACGCACCAAGGATAGTCAAGGACCATGTGGATAGGACAAGGAGGTTTCGAGATGGATTGGAACCAAAAGTCCGCAATCAATTAGTACTTTTGAGTCTTAAGGGATTACAATGAGTTGTATGAGAGAGCTCGATGATTGACACGGATATGATTGAAAGGGCTGCCGCTTCTGGATCGCGGTACGCGCCGGCTAGGGACAATAGGAACTTTGGAAAGAAGCCTATGATAGAGAATCGAAGATTTGTCCCTTTAGTAAGAAAGAATTTTGGAAAACCGATTCAATAAGGGGTATAGGAATGACTATTGCCAAGGTAGAAGTGGAGCATGTTGTGGATGTGGACAGTAAGGCCACCAAGTGAGAAATTGTTGAACCGACAGGTTAGGTCACTGATGCAATCGCAGCGACCGCAGGTAGGACATTAAGCGAGAGCTGCCCCGCAGATTAATCAGAATCGGCTAAGGACGTAAGGAAAAGTGTATGTTGTGGCTGAGAAAGAAGTGAAGGATGTGCCTTGAAAGTCTAGATGCGTTATGAGATGGTATTGGGTACAATAGGAGATGATTTTGAAGTTATTACTTGAATGGTCATGTAAGACTTATAATCACTTATGGTGAATAGGCGCAATCATTTTGAGGATTTCTTATTTACTAAGGACATTCTTGGACGAGTTTGGAAGGATGAGTTATGCTTGGAAATTTCGGATTTTGTAAAGAACCGGGGTAATTTAATTTGGGAGACTGTTGGATTGAAATTGGATGGATTAAGCATTGTCTTTGAGGTGTGGAAAGATAACTATCTTGTGATTAACTCGTTGGTTAAGGAGTCAAGGCTAGAGGACATAGCCGAGGTGTGTAATCTTCCCGATGTCTTTACTCAGGAATTGCCGGGATTGCCACCTGATAGAGAAGTGGAGTTTGTGGTTGAATTAGCCCCAGGGATAAAACCGATTTTGAAAGTGCCCTATAGGATGTCATTATCGGAATTGAAGTTATTGAAGGTCCAAACGCAAGAGTTATTGGATAAAGGTGTTATTCGCCTAGTGCGTCTCCATGGGGAGCGCTAGTGTTGTTCGTGAGGAAAAAGGATGGATCATTAAGGTTGTGCATTGACTATAGACAACTGAATCAGGTGACTATTAACAATAAGTACCCGTTGTCTCGGATTGATGACCTTTTTGATCAGTTGCAAGGGGCGTCAGTGTTTTCTAAGATCGATTTGAGGACTGGCTATCACCAATTGAGGATCAAGAAGGAGGACGTGCCGAAGTCGGCATTTAGGACGAGGTATGAGCACTATGAGTTTACGATAATGCCGTTTGTACTGACGAACGCCCCTGCAGCTTTTATGGATTTAATAAATCGGGTATTCAAGGAATTTCTGGATCAGTTTGTGATCGTGTTCATAGATGATATTCTGGTGTATTTGAAGAGTTCCGCCGAGCATGAGGTACATTTGGAAAAGGTTCTACAGACCCTAAGGGAACATGCGCTCTACGCTAAGTTCAGCAAGTGTGAGTTCTGGCTTCATCGAGTGGCATTTTTAGGACATGTGGTATCCGGAGAAGGAATTGCAGTGGACCCGACAAAGATTGAAGCCGTCACGAATTGGCCGATGTCGACAACAGTAACCGAGATTCGGAGCTTCTTGGGCCTGGCAAGTTATTATAGACGCTTCGTGGAAAAGTTTTCGGCATTAGCAACGCCGTTGACGCGGTTATTAAAGAAGGAGACGAGGTTTGAATGGACGGATAAGTGCGAAAGGAGCTTCCAAGAATTAAAACAGAGGTTGACGACAGGCGCCAGTGTTGACGATCCCATCAGGTCCGGAAGGATATGAGATTTATAGTGACGCGTCGTTAAGAGGATTGGGATGCGTGCTAATACAACACAGAAGAGTAGTGGCATACGCATCGCGACAATTGAGGCCACATGAGCAGAATTATCCGACGCATGACTTGGAGTTGGCCGCGATTATTTTCGCTCTTAAGATTTGGAGACACTAATTTCAGATTTATATGGACCATCAAAGTTTAAGGTACTTGTTCTCCCATAAGGAATTGAACATGAGACAGCGCCATTGGATGGAACTCCTTAAGGACTATGACTGCGAGATTATGTATCATCCCGGAAAGGCTAACAGAGTAGCAGATGTACTGAGCCGGAAATCGAACGTCGCGCATATAATGGTCAAGGAATGGACTCTGTTGGGGGGGAATTCGGGATTCGAAATTTAAGTTTGAGGTGAGTCGGGTCTCAAGTCTACTTGCCGCATTAAGGATTGAGCCAGAAATTCAGACTAAGATCAAGGCCTTACAGTCGACGGACCCAGAGATTCAAAAGATTCTGAGTATCGATGTCACAAAAAGGAAATCGGACTTTCAGGTATCCGAGGATGGGATACTGAAGTTTTGTGGACAGTTGTGTGTACCCTATAATGCAGAGCTTAAGGAGGAGATTTTGTCAAAAGCTCACCGTAGTAATTACAATATTCACCCAGGTAGTACGAAAATGCGTCAGAACCTACGGCAACATTATTGGTGGAACGGCATGAAAGTGGACGTGGCCAAGCATGTGGCTAAGTGTTTAACATGCCAACAAGTGAAGGCGCAACATTGCAAGCCGGGTGGAATGTTGCAGCCATTGGAAATCCCCGAATGGAAATGGGAACACATCACGATGGACTTTGTCATGGGATTACCGAGGAGTCAAAGGGGCCATGATTCGATTTGGGTGATAGTTGATCGGTTGACAAAGTCAGCACATTTCCTGCCAGTGCGAAAGGACTTCGCTTTAGAAAGGTATGCCGAGATTTATGTGCGACAAATAGTTCGTTTGCACGTAGTGCCAGTGACGATTACCTCGGACCGTGATCCCAAATTCACTGGCGCTTTTTGGAAAAGTTTTCATACGGCGTTAGGGACAAAGTTACAGTTTAGCACAGCCTATCACCCCCAAACGGATGGCCAGTCTGAAAGGACAATTCAGACCTTAGAAGATATGCTACGGGCATGTGTATTGGATTTTAAAGGTAGCTGGGAGGAACAGTTGCATTTGGTTGAATTTGCCTACAACAATAGCTATCAACAGAGTATCGGAATGGCCCTGTTTGAAGCGTTGTATGGCAGAGCTTGTAGAACGCCGGTTTGTTGGGATGAAATGGGTGAGAAGAGTATCACGGGTCCCGAGTTGGCTCAGCAGTCAGTTGAAACGGTCAAGGTGATTTGGGAGCACCATAGAACCGAAGGTGCGACATGGGAACGCGAAGAGTTGATGCGACACCAGTACCCCCATTTATTTGGATAGCTGGGTTAGATTGTAAATTTCGAGGACGAAATTTTTGTAAGGGGGGAAGAGTTGTGACATTCTGAATTTCGGCCCATTTTTGGGATTTATAAAACGTGTAATTCGTCAATGTGCTTATAGTAAAATCTCGCCCGGGAACTAATCACTCCCGGTTATTGTTTTAAATTTGAGATTTCGCTAGAATCGCATTCGATCGAATTTTGCCGTTATTTAGAGCCCAAACTTTGGTGTCGAATTTCTCGGAGTTTCGGGATGAATTTAATTGGACGGTGTCGATATTATTGTGGTCAGCCTCGAGATTGCTCGAAATATCTGAAAAGTGGATTTTTGACCGGGTGCGAATTTGGACTAGTAGACCTCCCTCGTGGTAGTTTGATTTAATTAATTTGGCTTTTGTCCCTTATTATATTCTAGGATTAATTTGGACCTTTAGATCGTTTTCAGTTTTAAATATGGGCCATCGGATCGCAATTATTATTTGAATCTTTATTTATTTATTTCGCGTCTCTCTCTCTCTTTTTCTCTCTCTCTTTCTCTCTCTCCGGTCACTTTACCCCCTTCGCACGTCTGTCCCCCCTTGTCAGACCCATCCACTCCTCTCTCTCTCTCTCTTCCTTTTCTTTCTTTCTTCTTCTTTTCTTTTCTTCCTCTCTTCTTCTTCTTCTCCGTGGGTCTTCTCTTTCGGTCGCGACTGCTCTGGCCTCCTGCTTGCTGCTCACCAGGACCAGCCGAGCCACCGTCTGCCGTTCACCTCGCGCCACCGTCGCCCGACTGAGCCGCGCCGCCGCTCGTCGCCCGCGACCGCCGCTCACTGGCCTTGCTCGCCTGTCGCCGGTCCTGCCCGCGTTGCACATGAGCAGCAGCTTACCGCTGCATCCGCCACGGTCCGGCGTCGTCCAGCCGTCCGCCGGCTTGTCCTCCATCGCCCGGCCACCCGAGACGCCGCCGTGCCGCCTCCGGCCACCGCGCGACCTCCTCTTCCCCTGTTTCTTTCTTCCCTGCTTTCCCCTGTTTGGGCTCCAGGCTTCGCCGCCGCCGCGTGCGGCCGCTCTCGCCTCTCGCCACCCGGGCCTCTCCTCGCCCACCTCCGCCGACCCGCCGCTCCCCGGCCGCCGCCACCTCCCATTCCCCTATTTTTCATCCTCCCCGACGCCTTCCCTGTTTTGGGCTCTCTCCGGCGCCGCCTCGGCCAGCCGCTGCGCGCCGCCGTTCCGGTCTCTGCCGCTGCTCCGTCCGCCACCACCCGGCCCCCGGCAACCTTGCCCAGCCACTTGCAGCCGCTGTGCTCGCCGGGACCAGTCCAACCGCCGTTGTTGTCGTCGTCGCCCGAGCGTCCCGAGCCATGGCCGAGCTAGCCTAGCCGCTGCCCAGCCAGCCCGAGCGTGCCCAGGCCGTGGCTGGACTGCCCCGGGCCGTGGCCGAGTCGCCGGGCCGTGTGCCAAGCCGTGGCCGAGCCCTGCGCCCATCGCGCCCTCGCCATTACTGTTCATCCGGCCCGTTTTGAGCCCGTGCGGGTTTTTCCCGAGCCAAATTGAAGTAAGTGACCTCCTATTCCTTATTTAGGACTATGGGTATTTTTAGACTTGTTTAGGATGTGCTTGGTACCGATTAGGAATTAAATTAGGAGTGGGCTAATTTGACTGATTGTGCTCAATTTGTGAATTATTGTGGTAGTAATTGTGTGGTTAATTTGGTGATTGACTGAGATAAATAGCATGACTGAATTGTCGTGGCGCTTGTGGGTGAATTGGATTAATTGAATGTGTTGACTTGAATGTCGGAATCGTGAGCTTGTGATTTGAAATTGGGATGAATGTGGGTGCATATTTGTGGCTATTGTGGTGAGTCAATGATTGGCTTATCGTGGCGGTTGTGAGTGGAATTGACAGCTGAATGTGACCGACTTGAAGGTCGGGTTGGTGGAATATTGTGGTGAGCATGCCTTGAGTTTGATTAGTACGGCTTGTGAGAATTTTGAATTGTGTTGTGGTGCATGTGCATGAGACAAGCCCGGATTGATCGGAGGGCTACGGACTTGGGACGTGTTGACGGCGGTCCGTGTGAAGGCATGAATGGCCGGTGTGCCAATTGGATGCGGGCTTGAGACGTGTTGACGGTGGCCCGTTAAAGGTGTGTTGGACCGGGACGTGTTTACGTCGGTCATTAGAATTGAGCCCGAATTGATCGGAGGGCTACGGACTTGGGACGTGTTGACGGCGGTCCGTGTGAAAGCATGAATGGCCGGTGTGCCAGATGGGCCTGAGGCGCAGTGGCGCGGGCAGTGAGAATGGACCTGAGGGGCAGTGGCGCGGGTCGTGAGAAAGATGTTCGGCCACGCATGCGATTTGAGTGTGATTGAAATGTCTGGTTGAGTGTGATTGAATTGGCTGGTTGAATGTGTGGTCGAATTAGTAAGATGAATTGCGTGCAAGTGTGGTTGGCGTTTGAGCAATTGCGATGTGCTATTTAGTTACTATTACTGCATTACCATGTTATGACTAACGTGCAGTGTTAGCATGGGTTCGATGGTGAGTTAAGTATAAGGATGCGATTTTATTTTATATGTTATGGGGTAGATTGCATGTACGACTTGTCTGGGTACGCATTGGCCTATGTGGGGTCTAGGGGGTTGCTTATTGAGACTCGTTCTCACGGTTATTATATAACCATTTTCAGATCTGCGACAGTGATTGACTGGAGACGCCACCAGGGTATCTCGGGAGTGGAGAACGGGTCAAGTTGCCCCATATTTTTGTGTGCCCCTCTTTTGTATAGTGAAGTAGGATATCCAAACCACTACTCCGTTTTGATGTTGTGTATTTGGAATTATTGTTTTGTGCTATCCCTTCGTCATATTTTATTGTCCGGGTTGTTTTATTTTGCTTCCGCTTGCGTAGTTCGTTTGGGTCGGCGACGCGTCCTGGGACGTCGCGTTCAATGATCGACCATCGAGGGGTGATCGCGCGCTCGTAGGGTGCGGGGCGTGACATCTAGCGAGGCTCGGCCTCGCCCAACGCCTGCGAGGGCTCAGTCCCGTCGGCCTCGTCCTCGCCGGCCGCGACGAGGCTCGACCTCGCCACTAGTCGACGGGACCAAGCCTCGCCAGCCACGGCGAGGACGAACCTTGCCAGGGGCGGGCGAGGCTCCACCTCGCTGGCGTTGGGCGAGGTCAACCTCGCCCGCCCCCGGCGAGGTTCGTCCTCGCCGTGGCTAGCGAGGGCTCGGCCCTGTCGGCCTCGTCCTCGCGAGCTCGCCCTCGCAAGTAGCCGGCGAGTTCGAGCCTCGTTGGCCACGATAAGGACGAACCTCGCCCGCCCCGGCAAGGTTCGTCCTCGCCGTGGCTGGCGAGGGCGAGCCCCGCGCCGGCCTCGTCTCGCCACGGCCGGCGGGGCTCGCCCTCGCCGCCTGCCGGTGAGTTCGAGCCTCGCCGACCACGGCGAGGACGAACCTCGCCGAGGCGGGCGAGGCCGACCTCGCCCTAACACCGGCGAGGTCGAGCCTCGTCGGCCCCCCCGCCGGTCGGCCGGCCGGCCACCGGCCAGAGGTTGAAGGTGAAGGGAAAAAAAAAAGAAAAGGAAAGGAAAAAGAAAAGAAAAGAAAAAATAAAAAAATAAAAAAAAATTCGAAAAAATAAATATTAAAATAATTATTAACGGTAATATTGGACGGAAAAGTTAACGGTGGTAGATTTGGGACAAAAGTAAAAGTTTGGGGTTTTTTATGGGACAAAAAAAAGTTTAGGATATAATTGGGACAAAGGCTAAAGTTTGGGGTTTTTTTGGATATTAGGCCGTTTTAGTTTTAAAACTTTTGATGATTTTTTAATGTAGTCTATTTTGGCCAAAAATAAATAACGTGGCCATCCAATCAGCGCTGGCCGTCCTACATGGTACGACCAACGCTAACGTGGACGATTTTTTTGCAATTTTTTAAATTTTGGTATTTTTCATAATTTTTTTTGTTTCTTTTATTTTCTTTTCCACTGTTCATCTTCCTAAAAGGGCCAGCAGAGGCCAATAGGGCCTCGACGATGTCCTACGCAACATTAAAAAAAATTATAAAAAGATAAGAAAACCTAAAAAAAATTACAAATGTAGGACAATGACAGCCACGTCAGCGACTTCCAACCTATATTAGCCAGGAGTACTAAAATAGAAAATCGTAAAAAATCCTAACATAAAATTAGCCAAATTTTGACAAAAAAATTAGCCAAATTGACAATTTTAATACTGAAATAGCGCCATACAATAGGTTTATAATTTTTTAAATAAATTTTTCCTGTTTTGTATTAAGAAAATAGTAAAAAGTTCGAGTCTTTTCATGATATTTGGCCTTCAAACTATTTCTAATTTGTCTACTACTTTGCTAATTTCCTTTTATTAGGAGACAACCGGTTTTATTGTCTCAATTTAGATAAACATTCTAGTCGAAAGATGTATAGAGTTTTGTAATTGCGATGATATTTGAATGCATGCGTGGGATCATTAGAGATTTTTTGAGTAATTCCAAAGCACAAGATACTTGTTTCTGCAAATCAATAATCGCATGTCGAAGGCTATAAACTTTTTCCACGACCGGTGCTCAACAACAACGCCTATATAAAGGGTGGTTAGCCCACTAAAAGATTGCAGGAAATTTCGCAATGGCTCTTCCTGCTTTGTTCACAAGCTTCGTCCCCTCCTCGATCAGCCATAGCCAACCCTCTCTCTCATTCTTCAGACACCCTCGCTGCTCCTCCTTCTCCTCCGCCGGCGCTAAATCTGCGACATGTGCCTTGACGATTGAAAATCAAGAGACTGTGAGACGTTCGGCGAATTGGAAACCTAATGTGTGGGACTATGGGTTTCTACAGTCACTCACCGTAGATTACACGGTAATGATTGCTTTTTGGTTCAGCATAATACCCAGCCTGGCTGGGTTCTATGGAAAACGTTTCACATTTGATCCTGAATTTGTATTCCTTTTCCAATTTTGTCCTTAAACTAGTGGAAATTTCCCATCAAATTTCATGGTCTATGGTTCTGGCAAATTGAAGCTCATGCGCGTGCCGATGCTAGCTGAAAGTATGATGTGGAAAACTCGGTACAAGTTTCGAGTTCAAGGACCATGTTGAGAACAAAAACAACATAAGTTGTGGATCGTAGATAGAGTCCACAACACCCAAAAGGAAATAGAAACAAAAGAAAACTGTATTTTGAATTAGATATAAGGATGTATGCTTCTCGTGTACTTTTGCATATGCTTTATATACGACATTGGAGCTATGTAATAAGAATTTACACATTCATCCACTGCCACTCTATTATATATACGACCAACCCCAACAATATTCTGTAAGAGATATCAATAAACCTGGTCAAAATGGCATATTCTCAGCATATAGGCACGAGCACAACAATTCCTTCTCAAATGTGTTTGCAAATAAAATGAGAATCAATCTGTTTCAATACGAGAGGCAATATTCAACTCTACGTGTGCATCAACTTTGATTAAGATCTCAATTTTCTGAATTTTTCACATGCCTAGGAGGATAAATATACCGAGCAAGTCCAAAGGTTGATGGAAGAAGTCAGGGGTCTATTCGATTGGGAGACGAACCAGGTGGCCAAGCTCGAGTTCATTGACGCAGTTCAATGACTAGGACTAGGATACCATTTCCAGACGGAGATAAAAAACGCTCTTAGTTCCATCTATAACAACGCTGGAGATGCTCAGCTTTCGCACAATCCCTATGCCGCTTCCCTTCGATTCCGGCTACTCAGACAACATGGATACTATAGAGGAAAACTCCTATTAATTTTGAAGTTGACGAAACCTTCCACATAATTATAAGTCTGATACTTATTCTGAACTAATTTATTCCAGGTATTTATGTTCTGGAAACTCAGAAGGAAATTATTCAGACTTTACAAACTGTCAAGTATGTTTTTGAAGACCCACATAATCTAGGTTCTGAGATTCAGACGCAGAAGTTATTCAGATGCAGATGCAGAAGCAGAAGTTATTCAGATGCAGACGCGGATGCAGAATTTCTTCAGACGCAGAATCCAGAACGAAACACAACAGCTAGTGATCTGGCATGGATTTCACAGAAGGAATGTTCTGATTGTCTCAATCTCAATCAAATTGATTGACAATCAAACATCACGACAAGAATGCATTACAACGGACAAAACTCTACTTATGGAAACCAAGATTCTGATTGTATGGGCGACCAGAATCAGCGGGATTCAGAATATGTCATCCAACGGCTACTCAATCCTTATTATACAAATTTGTCCAAAGTGAAGATTGGAAGATGATCCTCTGAAAGCTGTCCAACGGCTAGTAGAGGAGTATTTAAGGAGATCAACGAGCAGCAGAAGGTACACAGAATCAAGAATCAACAAGTCCAAAGTCTGAGCATACTCCAATCATTTCTCTTGTCGTTCTGAGCAAAACATTAAGATCTTGAGGGACACTTTGTAAGAGTGATTGTGTGAGATAGAGAGTCCTATCATACACAAGAGTGTTGTGACATTCCGAATTTCGGCCCATTTTTGGGATTTATAAAACGTGTAATTCGTCAGTGTGCTTATAGTAAAATCTTGCCCGGGAACTGATCACTCTCGGTTATTGTTTTTAAAATTGAGATTCGCTAGAATCGCACTCGATCGAATTTGGCCGTTATTTAGAGCCCGAACTTTGGTGTTGAATTTCTCGGAGTTTCGTGACGAATTTAATTGGACGGTGTCGATATTATTGTGGCGAGCCTCGATATTGCCCGGGATATGCGAAAAGTGAAATTTTGACCGGGTGCGAATTTGGACTAGTAGACCTCCCTCGTAGTGTGTTTAGTTATTATCTTTTGGCCTTTTTCCTAATTTATATTTAGGGTTTTTCGTGGGCCGTTGGATCGTTTTCGGATTTGAACGATGGTCGTCGGATCGCACTTAAGTGCGTTTGACTTTCTCTCTCTTCTCTTCTCTGTCTCCTCCCTCACGTCGCTGCTGCCCCACGCCGCTGACTTCCTCCTCTTTCCCCGCTGCCCTCCTCCACGTTGTTGACTCCTCATCTCACGCTGCTCCACCCATGCTTCTGCTTTGCTTCTGTTTCTGCTTCTGCCTTTGCTGCTGCTGCTGACTTCTTCCATCAACTCCACCAGCCATCATCACTCCCCCATACTTCAGCTGACTCCCCCACGTTGCTGACCTCCCCATGCAGCTGCCATGATAGACTTCCCTGCTGCTTCGCTGCCGTGTTGCTTCTGCTCCGCCCATGCCATTTCTGGCTTGCTTCTGCTTCTTACCGCTGCATCCACTGACTCCTCAAGCTGCCCATGCTGCCCCACGTTGTTTCTGTCACTACTATGCTGCTGCTAACTTCCCCCTACATTGTTTCTTTGCTGACCACCCCCACGCCTGCTGCTTCTACTTCATTTTCTGCTGCTGCTTCGCTGCTACTTGCTTCTTCATTCTGCTTCCTCTAGTTTCTGCTGCTTCTCGCCCTCCATTCCAGCCCGACCAGCACCACCGTTCAGTCCCCATCTCCACCCGACTCTGCCGTGAGCTGCCGCCTGTCCGCTGAGGCTGCTGCTGCTCTGGCGTTGCTGCTGCTGCTTTGCCGTGACTGAGCTGCTCCTTTCGCTCGGTTTTCTTGCTTAGGCTAAGTGTAAGTGGCTTCCTAACCCTTGACTAGGCTAAGGGGTGACTAATGGACATGTTAGGGATGGTTTAAGGGCTGTGGATAGTTGGTTTAGTGGCTGGTTGTGCTTGGTTTGCTTGGTGGTGCTTGTTGGTTAATTTCCGGTAAGGTTGCTGCTGCGTCGCTGGATTTTTCTATTTTTACTGTGACTTGTGTGGGCCGAATTTGAGGAAGTGTTCTTCATGAAAGTTGTTCATAACATCTTGAAGTTTGACATATATTAAATCTGGAATTTTTAGAGATCATTTAGTTCCATTCGTAAGTCCATTTTTGGACCGAATTCAGTCTGCCGGATTTACTGTTCATCCGACCATCTGGTCTCTCCGATTTTCTAAAAATTTTTCCAGACCTCGTTTCAACAAACTTCCTTCACAAAAATTGTTAATAACATTTGTTTCTATGACATATAAAAATTTGAAGGCTTTTCAAAATGATTTGGGTACTGGATGAGATGCATTTTGATGGTCAGGCGGCCTGACCGGACGGGTTGAATTTTGTCTGACTTCAAGTGACAAAAAGAGGTGCTTACAGTAGGAACTGGGTTTTGAGTTCTCACGGAAAATGTTTACCAAGATGTTTTATGCAACATATCCAAATTTCAGAATTTTTGGAGTTGATTTACTATTTATTTTAAAGGAAATTCGGTGACTATGTTAGTGCCCAGTTTGGCCCCGATTCTGTGCATAATCGGTTTTTCTCTCTCTCGGGAACTGATCGGTGTTACCATGACATTTTGGTGGATTTAGTTGACATTGGGCTAATTTACAAAGATAAGAATTGGTAATGATTGTTGAGGTGTGTGCATGGTCACGACACGTTCCGTCTAGGCGGGAGTTCGGATGCCGTCTAGGCGGGGGTTCTAGACGTTGCCGATCGCGGTAGAGGCCGGATCGATGCTCCTTTGTGGAATGCCGTCTGGGCGGGGGTTTCGGACGTTTCTGTCGCCGAAGTAGTGGGACGATGCCTGGTTACGCCAGAAGACCGGCGGGAGTTCGGTGGCCCGAGGGGTCGTTAATAATCTGGACTTAATGAGTGTGATTTGCATTGGGGAATGCTTTGCCTGAGTTAATTGATGAGCACGTCTGGATTATTAACCATGTTATGCTTGATCATGTCATGAATTGCTTTGCGTGTGCTTGATGGGCAATTGGCCATGTTATGGCGATATTCTAATGTGCAGGGCTTGTGTATGCGCCAAGGCGAGGTAAGGACGCTTGTGATTGTTTATGGCACGTCGATTGTTTGAATCCAATGTTTAGAATTGTTCGGAAGTACGCTTTGGCCTAAGCGAGGCTTAGGTAGTTGCTTATTGAGAAGTGTTCTCATGGTTGTATAACCAAACCATTTCAGACCCGCGACCGTGATTGATCCGGAGACGCTGCCAGGATACTACGGGGATTGAGGATAGGTCGAGTTACCCCGTCTTTTGAGTACACCTTTTTGTAGAGGAGTTAAGCTTACCAACCACCAGATCCATGTTATTGTGCGTGGTTCGTAGATAGTGGCCTTGTAGAAGGCTTGCAAATGTATGTGTTATAATCGATGTTATGTTTATAAAAGTGTCTTGTTGATGTGTATTCTTTGTCTCTCTACTATCCCGTTGTTTATATGTTGTACGGAGAGTTCGAGGTTGCTTCCGCATGCGTTACTCGTTAGTGTTTCGATTGGGTCGACGACAAGTCCTGGGCTGTCGCGTACATTACGACCACAAAGGGATGATCGCGCGCTCGTAGGGTTCGGGGCGTGACAAGTGTTAACACTCAGAAGTTGTAATTCCTCTTGATTACATAGTGAAATCCAGCCGGTAGGCTGTAAGCGTGGGAGAGTGGACGTAGGCTTGCTATAATCCGAACCACTGTAAACTTGTGTGCAGATTCTCTATCCCTTATCTCTTACTTTACATTCTGCACATCAAGAGCACCGTCTATATAATCTGTCTTGAATCTGAATTTTATTCAGACTCTTCTGTGATTTATTTTGTTTCCGCATAAATTATTAAAAATTGGTTAAGATCACCTATTCACCCCCCTCTAGGTTATCCTTGCTAGCTACATCAATTGGTATCAGAGCAGGTTGCTCATTTATTGAAGTGTCTTACTTCTGAGCTAACGATCTACATGCCTAGCTATGGTGCTCCAGGGCTCATTGAAGGACAGAGCAACAACAGACCACCATATTTCGATGGCAAAGAATATAGTGTCTGGAAGAATAAGATGAAGGCATTCATAAAGTCAATCGATCACATGCAATGGGATGTCATCATCATAGGAGTCAATCCAAAATCTTCTGATTCAAAAGAAAAGGCAGATGCAAGCAAAGCAGCAGATCCTCCATTATCTCAAACTGAGATATCCAAAAGAGAAACCTTAGATTCCAAAGCAATTTATTCTCTCTATTGTGCTTTATCACCTATTGAATATAAAAAAATTGCTGCTTGTGAATCAGCTAAGGAAATCTGGGATACTCTCCTTGTCACTTATGAAGGAACAGATCGAGCCAAGGAAACTCAAATCAATCTTTTGCTTGGTCAATATGAATCCTTCAAAATGAAGCCTGGAGAATCAATTGCTGATTTGTATGACAGGTTTACTGATATAGTAAACGGTCTTGCTTATCAAGGACAACCAGTTCCAGATGCAATGAAAGTCAACAAACTTCTGAGAGGACTGACAAATCAGTGGGATAACATCAAAACATCTCTCCGAGAGACACAAAGGATCAAGCCTCTATCAGTGAATGAGTTAATTGGAACTCTTCAATCATATGAGACTGAGAAACGGAATGAGGAGAATGAATCCAGAGGTAATAAGTCAATTGCTTTAAAGACTAACATTGATTCTGATGCAGATTCTGAAGATGAAGATGTTGACGATGAAGAACTAGCTCTCTTTATAAAGAAGTATAAGAAAATGAAGATCAAAGGAAGAAACCTCAAAGGTAAGAAGCCTTTTGAGAAGAAGAAGTCTTTCGATGAAACAAAGAGATCAAAGGATGTTATATGCTTTCACTGTAAGAAACGTGGACATATCAAGCCAAATTGTCCACTTCTGAAAAAGAAGACCGAGTTTGAGAAAGCAAAGAAGGCCTTAAAAGCAGAAACCTGGAGTGATACAGAGTGTGAAGACAGTGATGAAGATATCTCAAATTTCTGTCTAATGGCTAAGTCAGACTCAGACTCAGATTCTGATTCTGATCCCAAAGTGGAGATTGAGGTAAAACATTCTGACATGCCTATTGAAGTATCAAATTACATTGATGAATTATGCTTTGAATTCAAGACTGCTCTTAAATGCATCTCTTCTTTGAAAAAGGAAAATTCATCACTGAGGCAACAGGATGTTTCACAAAAAGAAAAATCGATTTCCGTCAAAAAGAATTTCATCAGGTCAAGGAAAGTCGAGACTTTCTTTCCAAAGAAAATGCGGTTTTGAAAAAGCAAGTTTCAGAAATTACTTCCAAGTTTTCAAAGGGTTCAGAAACCTTGAAGCATATCCTTTCTATCCAAATTCCTTACTGCAACAAATCTGGTCTCGGATTTGTGAAGGAAAGTGATAGCTTGATTGATTTTCCAAAGGTCAAGGAGAGATTAAAACAAAGACCTCTTCGACAAGCTTATAAAAACCATTTCAAAAGGAATTTTGCAAAACCTGTTGGCCGAAGTGCACTCAGGTGCTCAAAATGTGGAGATCCACAACATTTTGAGAATGAATGTCCTAAGGTCTGGAGACCTGTTAGAAGAGATTTTGTTAAGACAGCTTATACTAATGCTCAAGGACCCAAACAAATTTGGGTACCAAAGAAAACTTGAGATGTTGTGATTTTTGCGGGTTACCACGAAGAGAAAAAGGAAGTGGTACCTAGACAGTGGATGCTCTAGACATATGACAGGAGATCCAAGTATATTCGTTGATCTACACAATCTGAATGGTGGAAAAGTTTCCTTTTGAGGAAATACCAAAGGAAAAATCGTTGGCAAAGGAACAGTTGAAATTGGAGGACTTACAATCAATGATGTCTCTTTGGTGAAAGGACTCAACTACAACTTGATAAGCATAAGCCAACTATGTGATACAGGTTTCAGAATCAACTTTCAAGAAGATACATGCTCAGGGACAAGCAAAGATTCTTCTCAAACATTTACAGGAAGAAAACATGGCAATATCTATCTTCTAGATGTCAATCCAAACTCCCCTCATTGCTTGATCTCAATCAAAGAGGATGAAGATCTATGGTATAGAAGATTGGGGCATATCAGTATGAAACAAATCTCAAAGATCTCAAACAAGAAACTGGTTCGAGGTCTACCAAATTTGAAATACAAGAAAACAGAGTTATGCAATGCCTGCACACTAGGAAAGCAAGTAAGGAGCTCTTTCAAGTCTATACATCATGTTTCCACTAATCGTGCTTTGCAGCTTCTTCATATAGATCTATTTGGACCAACCAGAACACAAAGTATTGGTGGTAAGAAATATTGTTTAGTTATTGTTGATGACTTCACAAGATTTACTTGGGTGTTCTTCCTTGCTCATAAAAATGAAGCATTTTCATATTTTTCAAATTTTGCAAAAAGAGTTCAGAATGAAAAGGGCTATTCCATTTTCAGCATTAAAACTGATTATGGGGGAGAATTTGAAAATCAAAGTTTTTCAGATTTTTGTGAGGAAAATGGCTTTTAACACAATTTTTCTACTCCTTATACACCAGAACAAAATGGTGTTATGGAGAGGAAAAATCGTTCTTTGCAAGAAATGGCAAGAACTCTGTTGATTGAAAGCAAAATTCCTTTTCATTTCTGGGCCGATGCAGTTTTTACAACATGTTATATCATTAACAGAGCTTTTCTCAGACCCATTCTTGAGAAAACCCCCTATGAGCTTTACAAAGGTAGAAAGCCCAACATTTCATATTTTCGTGTGTTTGGTTGTAAATGCTTTATTCTGAAAAATCCAAATGACCGCACTGGTAGGTTTGATGAGAAAGCAGATGAAGGATTCTTCCTTGGATATTCTACTACAAGTAAAGCATACAGAGTCTTCAACAAAAAGTCTCAGACTGTGGAAGAATCCATGAATGTAAAGTTTGAAGAAAACATTCAAATTCACAGAGATGAATCTGAACTATCTCCCAACATTCAAGAGTTATCAGAAGATCATCAACAATTAGTATAAGAAGGAAAAGAAGGAAAAGAAGATACAATACAGACTCAACCAGAAAGTTCAGAGTCTGCAGATATTCACAAAGAAAGATTTGACAAAAACTGGAAACATAAATCTAGTCATCCGAAGAACCTTATCATTGGAGAAATAGAAGATGGTATCAAGACTAGATCCAAACACAAGGAGAACATCAACAACTTGGCCTTGATATCAGAAATAGAACCAAAAGAAGTTGGTGAAGCATTATCAGATGAAAGCTGGATCGAAGCTATGCAGGAGGAACTTCAGCAGTTCAGAATCAATAAAGTTTGGGAGCTTGTGCCAAGACCCAAAAATCATCCAGTCATTGGAACAAAATGGGTATTCAGAAACAAACTGGATGACAAAAGGAAAGTTACCAGAAACAAAGCAAGACTGGTTGCAAAAGGCTATTCTCAAGAAGAAGGCATAGATTATGATGAAACATATGCACCAGTTGCAAGATTAGAAGCCATTCGGCTACTATTAGCTTATGCTTGTTTCCATAACTTTAAATTGTTTCAGATGGACGTGAAAAGTACATTTCTGAATGGATATATCAAAGAAGAAGTATATATGGAACAACCGCCTAGTTTTGAAGAACCAAAGAAGACTGATTATGTCTACAGACTCAAAAAGGCTCTTTACGGTCTGAAACAAGCACCCAGAGCTTGGTACGAAATGTTAAGTAACTTCCTTCTGCAAAATGATTTCACCAAAGGTAAGGTTGACACAACTTTATTTGTTAAGAGAAAGGGTAAGGATTTCCTACTTGTTCAAATTTATGTTGATGATATAATCTTTGGATCCTCTAATGAATTGCTTTGCAAGGAATTCTCAAAGAATATGCAGAATGAATTCGAGATGAGTATGATGGGAGAATTAACATTCTTCCTTGGCCTTCAAGTGAAACAAACCAAAGATGGTACATTCTTTTGCCAAGAGAAGTATGCAAAGGAGATTATCAAGAAGTTTGGATTACAGAATTGCAAGAAGACAGACATCCCCATGTCTCATTCATCCAAACTGGACAAAGATGAAAATGGTAAAAAGGTTTATCAGAAGGTATATAGAAGCATGATAGGTTCATTATTGTATCTAACTGCATCTAGACCTGACATTCTATTTAGTGTCTACATGTGTGCAAGATTTCAATCAGACCCAAGGGAATCTCATTTTTCTGCAGTAAAAAGAATAATCAAATACATTGGAACATATCCAATGTTAGGCCTTTGGTATTCCAAAGATTCAAATTTTACTCTTACTGGATATTCTGATGCTGATTTAGCTGGATGTAAAGTGGACAGGAAAAGTACTTCAGGTACATGTCAACTGCTTGGGAATATGTTGGTATCCTGGTACTCAAAGAAGCAAAATACAGTTGCACTTTCTACAGCAGAAGCAGAATATGTAGCATTGGGAAGTTGCTGTGCACAGATTCTGTGGATGAAGCAGCAATTACTAGACTTTGCTATTGAAGAATCAAGTGTTGCAATCAAATATGACAACACAAGTGCAATCAATTTGACAAAGAACCCCATTCTTCATTCTCGAGCTAAGCATATTGAAATCGAGCATCACTTTATTCGAGATCATGTTCAAAAAGGTGATGTGAATATTCAATTCATTGATTCTAAGAATCAATTCGCTGATATATTTACAAAATCTCTTGATAAATCTTCATTTGAATTCATAAGAAACAAACTATGCATCACTTATCCATTTTCTTGAAGTGTTTGATAGACAGGAATTTTTCAGACTCAAGTATTCTCAGTCTGAACATTTTTCAAACTCATAAAGAAAGGTACGTTCCTTATTCAAATTTTGGCGGGTATATTTTTGGCAGGATATTTTTATAATCGTTACTTTTGGAAGCAAATCAGGTATGTATTCTAATTTATCTGATAAATTGTGCTTAATATATTGTTATGATATCATCATGTTTGGTTAAGCTTCAAAGAGTATATTTTCTTCCTACTTGCTTGGGATATCTTTTTATTTTCTAAAAGTAACTTTTCCTTCCAAAACTTATCCACTTCCTTTATAAACCCGTCCTCTTCTTTTCAAAACCCTATCAGTACGATCTTTTACTCTCAAAACCCTTCCGATATTCAGAGACTCGCCTCTTCTTCTTCCAAAGATCGAAACTTTCCTCTCTAAAAGTGATCATAATGCCGTTCAAGATGGTGGCCCGTAGAAGATCTTCACGTATTCTCGACCAAGACTCAAAGTCTACAGCACCGGCGGAATATTTGGAGGACTCAGAATCCGACCATAATGAAGACCGTTCTGAAGCAACACCTCCTCAGTGATCGTCGCCACCAAAATCATCCGGTAAAACAAATTTTCGTTTTCGAAGCATCAAGCTTGTATGGAATGCTTATCAGCTGTTAAAGAGAAGCAATGCCTCTGAATCGGTTCTGCGTGACTGTCTTAAAGATAATAATTTACTCTCTGAAGAACATCTCGTTGAAACCTACTCTGAGTTTTGTTGTAAAACTGACAAAGTTCCAGCCAGCTCTATCCCAACAGAACCGTCTTCCAAAAAGGGCAAAGAAAAGGTTGGAGAAACTTCCACTCCTTCTGAAAAGAAATCTGTTCATATAAGCCCTAAGTCCACAAGTGCCTCGAAATTTGTTGTTCCTGATGATGATGCACCATTTTTTGAGACTTTTGAGATAAAGGTGGGAATAGCATTTGGTTTGCCTGGAACAGGAGGTTTGTTCAGAAGCACTGCGCATCACATGTGCTACAAGTTGTTACTTGCTAGAGGAGTAATGAACAATAGGACTGTGGATTTCGAATACCTGGAGAAGGTTGGCATTTCTGTAAAGCACCTGTTTGAGAAGTTAGGGATTTATGAATTTTGCCTTCAATCTGCCAATACTTATGCTGAATTAACTGCCTACTTCTATTCCAATCTTTCAATTCTGTCACCAAATTGGATTCAGTTTACTCTTGGTGACAAGAAGGTTGATTTAAAAGCGCATGAATTGGCAAGGATAATTGGAGCCACACACTCCAATTTTACTCCGTTGGCAGTGAATCTTGAAGAAACTTCACAGGTGGCTTCTGAAAATCCAAACTTTGCTCAAGGATCCAAGCGCCATCTCTCATATTCTGACTTATCCAGACGATCTGTGATCTTGCATAAGATCATAATCAACTGTTTGAAGCCCAAAGATACCTCAAAAACTGACCTTTCAAAATCAGAAGTCAAGCTCATTTGGGCTATCTTAAAAGGTCAATCCTTCTCTCTCCCTCACCTCATCATATTCCATATGTACAGGGCATTACAGAAGGATAAGGGTCATCTTCCATATGGTGCACTTATCACTAGAATATTCATGTTTTTAAGACTATCTATTCCTGATGAGTTACGCGAAACCATGCTACCTCTTATGTTTGTTGGAGAAAGAATGCTCTCCAAAATGAAGAAATTTGAAGATGTAAGGGACAGAGTAAGAGGAAAAGAGGCTCAACAGTCGGCGGCTAAATCTGCTGGAAAGAAATTGGAGAAAGACAAAGAGCAAAAGAAAAGAACCAGTTCAACCAGCAAGCAGCCTGATTCTCCTACCCCACTAAAAGTGTACCGCAAGAAACGTAGAATTCTTCTGCATGATGAAAATGATGAAGCAGAAGCCGAACACTTTAAAACAGGAGGCCCAGAACATGTTCCTGAACCAGCTTCCAAGGTTTCAGAATCAATTCATGAAGAACATGTTTCTGAAGATCAAGCACCTGTTCAGGGGGAGATTCCACCAGAATCAGCCACAGGGTACAATCAGTCTGAGGAAGCTAATGTCCAAGGTCAGCCATCCGAAAATCAGAACATTCTTTCTATTCTGCTCGAGATTAAAGACAAGCAAGCTGCTCTAGAACAAAATATGCAGAATCTACAGAAAATTGTTGAGGAAAACAACAAGGCTCAACAACTTCAGGCAGCAGCAGATAAAGCAGCATTAGAGGAAGCCATTACTATGTGCTCATCCAACATGGATAAGGCCATAGGTCAATGCAGTTCGAAGATTGAGGAGGCTGTCTCAATATTGGACAATTTTCAACTGATTCGTACTCCTAAAAAATAGCCTGTTTTTCAACATTTCTCTCCAAATTCATTTTTTTGTTGGTCTGTAATATATCTCACAATTATTGTTAGACTGGTTGATTACTTAATCTCAGTGACTTATTCTCTCTATTATTATCTTTTTGCTGATGACAAAAAGGGGGAGAAATTATGTGCAGATTTGCATGTTATTTACAAAGGGCAAAAGAACACTACAAGTGCCATAACTTGTGTACGGTGCTCACTTTGGTGCCATAAGCTTTTTTTTGGATCACTTTAGTGCTAAAATTTTTGAAAAACGATCACTTAAGTGCTAAAATTTTTGAAAAACGATCACTTAAGTGCCAACTCCGGTGCCGTACACAATTTTTCACCGGAAATCTGACGTGACATTTTTTTTATTAATTTCTGAAGCTGACGTGGCTCGCCGGAGATTGGCACTTAAGTGATCGTTTTTAAAAAATGTTAGCACTTAAATGATTGTTTTAAAAAAATTTTAGCACTTAAGTGATCGTTTTTAAAAAATTTTAGCACTGAAGTGATCCAAAAAAAACTTATGACACTTAAGTGATCGTTTTTCCTCCGACTTGGCACCAAAGTGATTCGAAAAAAAGTTATGGCACCAAAGTGATCTTCGTACACAAGTTATGGCACTTATAGTGTCCTTTTGCCATTTACAAAGGAAGAAAAAAAGATACAGATATCAACAGAGTTTGCTCTTTCAATCTGTGCTTCATGAGCTTAATATGTTTATTTAATTTCATATCAATTTCAAAATAATTCAATCTGCAGGAAAGTTTTGTCACCATCAAAAAGGGGGAGATTGTTGAGGAAAACTCCTATTAATTTTGAAGTTGACAAAACCTTCCACATAATTATAAGTTTGATACTTATTCTGAACTAATTTATTCCAGGTATTTATGTTCTGGAAACTCAAAAGGAAATTATTCAGACTTTACAAACTGTCAAGTATGTTTTTGAAGACCCACATAATCTAGGTTCTGAGATTCAGACGCAGAAGTTATTCAGATGCAGATGCAGAAGCAGAAGTTATTCAGATGCAGATGCAGAAGCAGAAGTTATTCAGATGCAGACGCAGACGCAGAATTTCTTCAGACGTAGAATTCAGAACGAAACACAACAGCTAGTGATCTGGCATGGATTTCACAGAAGGAATGTTCTGATTGTCTCAATCTCAATCAAATTGATTGACAATCAAACATCATGACAAGAATGCATTACAACGGACAAAGCTCTACTTATGGAAACCAAGATTCTGATTGTATGGGCGACCATAATCAGCGGGATTCAGAATCTGTCATCCAACGGCTACTCAATCCTTATTATACAAATCTGTCCAAAGTAAAGATTGGAAGATGATCCTCTGAAAGCTGTCCAACGGCTAGTAGAGGAGTATTTAAGGAGATCAACGAGCAGCAGAAGGTACACAGAATCAAGAATCAACAAGTCCAAAGTCTGAGCATACTCCAATCATTTCTCTTGTCGTTCTGAGCAAAACATTAAGATCTTGAGGGACACTTTGTAAGAGTGATTGTGTGAGATAGAGAGTCCTATCATACACAAGAGTGTTAACACTCAGAAGTTGTAATTCCTCTTGATTACATAGTGAAATCCAGCCGGTAGGCTGTAAGCATGGGAGAGTGGACGTAGGCTTGCTATAAGCCGAACCACTATAAACTTGTGTGCAGATTCTCTATTCCTTATCTCTTACTTTACATTCTGCACATCAAGAGCACCGTCTATATAATCTGTCTTGAATCTGAATTTTATTCAGACTCTTCTGTGATTTATTTTGTTTCCGCATAAATTATTAAAAATTAGTTAAGATCACCTATTCACCCCCTCTAGGTGATCCTTGCTAGCTACATCAGATACAACGTACAACAAGGTAGTCGCCACCTATTACCCTTTCGTGAATCATGTTGATGTATCAAAAGTTACCTTACCGTTCCTTTTGTTGGACGTATAGATGTGTTTCAAAGGTCTATGAACAAGATGGGCACGTTCAACGACTCGCTCAATAAGGATGTGAAGGGGCTTCTTGGTCTTTATGAATCTTCTTTTCATGGATTGGAAGGTGAAACCATACTTGATGAAGCTAGGAACTTTGCTTCCAAGCATCTGAAGGATCTAAACCTCGACGAAGTTCCCGCTATATTAGCGAGCCACATGAGTCATGCATTAGATATGCCGATCCACTGGAGGCCAAACAGGTTGGAGGCTCGGTGGTTCATGGACATGTACGAGAAACAGGGTGATATGATCCCCTCTTTACTACGATTGGCTAAAATAGACTTCAATTTAGTGCAATCAGTCCACAAGAAGGAAGTTAGCAATATGGCAAGGTATGCGTAAGCACTCTACATATAGTTGATAGATGCATTTGACGTGAGGATACAAATTCATGCAAATACCAAACATATAGGAGCGCATTCGGATCGACTTAGTCATTGTATGGCAAATTTTTCAGGTGGTGGGTTGAACTTGGCGCGAACAAGATGACCTTCTTTAGAGACAAGCTAGTGGAACACTATTTTTGGTGCTGCGCACTGGTTTTCGAACCTCAATATTCAGCTTACAGGGAAATGACGACGAAGCTCCTTTGTATGGTGACACTTATTGATGACGTTTATGATGTATATGGGACGCTGGAAGAACTTGAACTCTTAACAGATTTCATTGTCAGGTTAGTGTAATATGATTACCATCATCATTTTCTTTTGTAACTATTATTGCCAAGAGAAATGGTAGGCGATTAATTAGTCTTTGAATGACGCGAGGGATAAAACAAATCCTGAAAATTATATGATATAAATTCTCCGATGTATTTTGAAAATATCACTTTTTAAAGTAGCTTTTTTTTCCCTCTAATTAATTGATTGGTTTGGGCAAATAAAGTAATAGTAAGCACTTAACCTTCATTGTTATCACTAAAAACGTATCGAGTGATGATAAAATTTACAAAATGTTGAAATGGTGATATCTTATTTAGGTGGGACATCACAGACATCGATAAGCTTCCTCCAACAATAAGGGATAGTTTCATGGCCTTGTACAATACAACCAACGAAATTGGGTATTGGATGATGAGAGAGCTAGGGATCAACACCATTCCTTACATGCGAAAAGTGGTAATCTCGATTTGCTAAATCTTTCGCCTAATAATTTCTAGCCCGTGGAGGGCAACTCGCTTTTCTACTTCTAACTTTCGTAATGAAACTCACTTTTCGAATTTTAATCCTACAGTGGGCGGATGAATGCAAGGCCTACATAAAGGAGGTCAATTGGTACAACAAGGGGATTAAACCGACACTGAAGGAGTACATGGACAATGCGGTGGATTCAATCGGAGGGCTCATTATGCTGTTGGGCAGCTATTTCCTAACCACGGAAAAATTGACCGAAGAGGGACTTGATTACGTGTCGAAAATCCCGAGTGTCATGCATTGTTCTGCCAAGATCCTTCGACTCAACAATGATCTCAGTACCTCATCGGTAACTTACTTTTTCGTTTATCCTTCTTGTAATTAATCGCTTATGAAGAGAAAGTACATCATCGATGTGTTCAGAATGACGTGCTATTCTTGAGACTTATGTTTGTAAAACATCAATGTCGTCCATGCACAGTATGAATTGGCACGAGGAGACAACTTCAAGGTGCTCGAATGCTACATAAATGAAACCGGCGCTTCGGAAGAGGCCACGCGGGAACACGTGTGGCATTTGGTGCACGAGACCTGGAGTACCCATTTTTTGGGTTCGCGCCTTTTCTCGGCGCTTGTTTGAACTTGGCACGAGCTTACCAATATGTGTCACGCCCCGCACCCTACGAGCGCGCGGTCATCCCTTGGTGGTCGATCATTGAACGCGACGTCCCAGGACGCGTCGCCGACCCAAATGAAACACCCAACAATAAAAGCAAGCGGAAGCGAAACTAATTAACCCAGACAATAAACAACGACAAAGGGATAGTGCGAAACAAGAATTTCATACCATCATAAAATAGTCACTATACAAAACGATAACTCGGGCTACCAATTTAGAACCACAGTTTTCAAAAGGGGGCGGTGGTTGACAAACTTATCTCCTCTACAAAAGGTACTCAAAAGACAGGGTAAATGATCTATTCTTCAATCCCTGTGGTGCTCTGGCGGCGTCTCCGAATCGATTACGGTCGCGGATCTGAAATGGTTATATAATAACCGTGAGAACGAGTCTCAATAAGCAACCCCTAAACCCCACGTAGGCCAATGCGTACCCAGCAAGTCATACATGCAATCTACCCCATAACATATAAAATTCGCATAATTGTACTTACCTCGTCATCAAGTCCATGCCAACTCTACACGTTAGTCGTCACGTGATAAGGCAATAATATTAATTAAATAACACATCACAAGTCGCTCAAACACCAACCACGCTTTCACTCAATCACTCCAACTAATTCAACCAGTCAATTCAATCACACTCAATTCGCATGCGTGGCCGAGCAACTTTCTCACGACCTCCCAGGTCCTTTCACACGGCCCGCGTCAACACGCCTCAGGCCAGCCCTCAGATCAAGCCGGGCTCAGTCCCGCGTAACCACGCCTCAGGACATTTCTCTCGACCCGCGTAACCACGCCTCAGGTCCTTACTTGCCTTTCTAGCCACACCCGCGTAACCACGCCTCAGGTTGGCAGCCCTCAGATCAAGCCGGGCTCAGTCCCGCGTAACCACGCCTCAGGACATTTCTCTCGACCCGCGTAACCACGCCTCAGGTCCTTACTTGCCTTTCTAGCCACACCCGCGTAACCACGCCTCAGGTTGGCAGCCCTCAGATCAAGCCGGGCTTCGTCCCTCACTGGACATTTCACACTTTCCCACGACCCGCGCTACTGCGCCTCAGGTCAGCCCTCAGATCAAGCCGGGCTTTTCTCATGCACATGCACCACAATACAAAATTCACCATGCTCTTAGTCATATAAATCAACTTCAATCACCACCCTTTCACCAATGTCAATCTAGCACGCCACATCAGTCAACTCAATTCATGCTCCCCACATCGGTCCACCGACCCGACATTCATGTCGGCACATTCAATTAATTCAATTCACCCACAAGCGCCACAACAATTCAGTCAGGCATATTTATCTCAGTAAATCACTAAATTAGTCACACAATTACCGCCACAATAATTCATAAATCGAGCACAATCAGTCAAATTAGCCCACGCCTAATTAAATTCCTAAGCCGGTACTAAATTTCACCCTAAACAAGTCTAAAAATACCCAAAGTACTAGGTAAGGTTTAGGAAGTCACTTACTTGGTTTTGGCCCGGAGAAAATCGGCTCGGGCCTAAAATGGCCCGGGTGAACAGTGCCGAACTAGGCGCGGGCACGGGCCAACGGGCGTGGTGGCCGGCCAACGCGGGCACAATGGCCGGAACGACGGTCGGACGGCGACGGAGGCGAGCTACAGCGGCGGGCAGCAGCTGGTCGGCGGGCTGGGCGAGCTCGGGCAAGCTGACCGGCGAGCTGGCTAGCTGGCCGGCGAGCTGACCAGCCGGCTGGCTGACTGTCCGGCGACGGCGAGCGGCGGCGGTGAGCTAAAAAGGGGATGAAGGTCGGCCGGGGCGGTGAGGGTGAAGGAGAGAGAGACGAGGCTGAGGGAGGCGACGGCGACGAACTTGCCGGGCGACGGGCGGCACGGCGGCGGCTGGGACGACGGCAGCGACGGCCAGGCGCGGCTGGACAACAGAGTGGAGCAAGGCGGCCGGCTGGGCAACGCCGGGCCGAGACAGGCAGTGGCGGCGAGCCGAGCTCACGCGTTCGGGAGGAGGAGAAGGCAGGGTCGGGCGAGGCTACCGGGCGACACGGCTGCGCGACGACGGCGCGGGGAGGACGGCGGCATCGGCGGCTGGTGGGGTGGCATTGGACGGAGGCGGAACGGCGGTCGAACGGCGGTCGGCGAGCAGGGCACGGCGGAGCAGAACCAGACGCCCGCGAGGAACAACGAAGAAGAAGAAGAGAAGAAAGAAAAGAAAAGGAAAAAGGAGGAGAGAGAAAAGAGAGAAGGGATGGGTCTGCATGGCTTAATGGGGGAGGGGACGTGCACGCAAGGGGGGGCAGACGCGGCGCAGAGGAGAGAGAGAGAGAGAGAGAGAGAGAGAGAGAGAGAGAGAGAGAGAGAGAGAGAGACGTGCGCAGGAGGGGACGTTGCACGGGGGTGGGTGGCGCGGCGCAGAGGAGAAAGGAGAGAGAAAGAAAAAGCTAATATTTATCCTCGAGCGCGAACCAACGGACACGGTTCAAACTAAATATTATTCTAACTGTCGCGATTCAAACCCGGAAAAAGATCTAACTGTCCCCGAAAAATCCCAAACAATAATATAAGACAACGGGCCAAAATAAAATAACTCGAAACACACTACGAGGGAGGTCTACCAGTCCAAATTCGCACCCGGTCCAAAAATCCACTTTCTCACTATTCCTAATCACCTCGACGCTGGCCACAATAATATCGACACCGTCCAATTTATTTCGTCCCGAAACTCTCGAAAATCGACTGCCAAGGTCAGGGTCTAAATAACGGCCAAATTCGATCGAATGCGATTCTAGCGAAATCTCAAGGTTTAAAAATAATAACCGGGAGTGATCAGTTCCCGGGCGAGATTTTTACTATAAGCGCACTGACGAAATACCCGTTTTATAAATCCCAAAAATGGGCCAAAATTCGGAATGTCACAACTCTTCCCCCCTTACAAAAATTTCGTCCTCGAAATTTACAATTCAACCCAACTATTCAAACAAATGAGGGTACTGGTGTCGCATCAACTCTTCACTTTCCCACGTCGCACCTTCAGTTCCATGGTGCTCCCAAATCACCTTGACCATCGGAATTTTCTTGTTCCGCGAAGACTCTTTCTATTCTCGTCCTCGATCCGAACCGGCTTTTCCACATACGACACTCGTCGTCCATGTCTATCTCTTCGTAGTTCAGCACGTGGGTCGGGTCCGGTTCATACTTTCTTAACATTGACACGTGGAATACGTTGTGCACTTGAGACAAATTTGGTGGTAGCGCGAGACGGTAGGCCAGGGTACCAATTCTCTCTAAGACCTCGAATGGGCCCACGTACCTCGGGCTCAACTTCCCTTTCTTACCAAACCGAGATAATCCTCTCATAGGCGATACCTTGAGGAAAACGTGGTCCCCCACTTGAAATTCCAAAGGTCTACGTCTCCGGTCCGCATAATTCTTTTGGCGGCTCTGAGCGGTCTTAAGCCTATCCCGAATTACCTTGACTGTTTCGACTGATTGCTGAACCAACTCGGGACCTGTAATGCTTCTCTCACCAACTTCATCCCAACAAACCGGTGTTCTACAAGCCCTGCCATAAAGTGCCTCGAATGGTGCCATTTTGATACTTTGCTGGTAGCTATTGTTGTAGGCGAATTCCACCAAATGTAGCTGTTCCTCCCAACCACCCTTAAAATCCAAAACACATGCTCGCAGCATGTCTTCCAAGGTCTGAATCGTCCTTTCAGACTGGCCATCCGTCTGGGGATGATAGGCCGTGCTAAACTGTAACTTCGTTCCTAATGCCGCATGAAGACTTTTCCAAAAGGCGGCAGTAAATTTAGGATCCCGGTCTGAAGTGATTGTCACTGGCACTCCGTGCAGACGGACTATTTGTCGTACGTAAATCTCGGCATACCTTTCCAAGGCAAAGTCCTTTCGTACAGGTAGAAAATGTGCTGGCTTTGTCAATCGGTCGACTACCACCCAAATCGAATCATGACCCCTTTGACTTCTCGGTAATCCCATTACAAAGTCCATCGTGATGTGTTCCCATTTCCACTCGGGAATTTCCAATGGCTGCAACATACCACCCGGCTTACAATGTTGTGCCTTCACTTGCTGACATGTTAAACACTTGGCCACGTGCTTGGCTACGTCCACTTTCATGCCGTTCCACCAATAATGCTGTCGCAAGTTCTGATACATTTTCGTACTACCCGGGTGAATACTGTAATTGCTACGGTGTGCTTCAGACAAAATCTCTTCCTTCAGTTCTGTATCACTGGGTACACATAACCGTCCACGGAACTTTAGAATTCCATCCTCGGATACCTGAAAATCCGATTTCCTTTTTGTGGCATCCATACTCAAAATCTTCTGAGTCTCCGGGTCCGTTGATTGTAAAGTCTTAATCTTAGTCCGTATTTCGGTTCAATCCTCGTACGCAAGTAGACTCGAGACATGACTCACTTCAAACTTAAATTCGAATCCCGAACTCCCTCCAACGAGTCCACTCCTTGACCATCATATGCGCGATGCTCGATTTCCGACTCGGTCATCCGCTACCTTATTAGCTTTTCCAGGGTGATACATAATCTCGCAGTCGTAATCCTTAAGGAGTTCCATCCAACGGCGCTGTCTCATATTTAATTCCTTTTGGGAGAACAAGTACCTTAAACTTTGATGGTCCGTATAAATCTGAAATTTCTCCCCACACAGTAGTGTCTCCAAATCTTAAGAGCGAAAATAATCGCGGCCAATTCCAAGTCATGCGTCGGATAGTTCTCGCTCGTGTGGCCTCAACCAGTGCGATGCGTATGCCACTACTTTCCCGTGTTGCATTAGCACGCATCCTAATCCTCTCAACGACGCGTCATCAGTAAATCTCATATCCTCCCGGGCTCGACGGGATCGTTAACACCGGCGCGGTCGTCAATCTCTGTTTTAATTCTTGGAAGCTCCTTTCGCACTTATCCGTCCATTCAAACCTCATCTCCTTCTTTAGTAACCGCGTCAATGGCGTCGCTAATGCCGAAAACTTCTCCACGAAGCGTCTATAATAACCTGCTAGTCCAAGGAAGCTCCGAACCTCGGTTACTGTTGTCGGTCTCGGCCAATTCGTGACGGCTTCAATCTTTGTCGGGTCCACCGCAATTCCTTCTCCGGATATCACATGTCCTAAGAACGCCACTTGGTGAAGCCAGAATTCGCACTTACTGAACTTAGCGTAGAGTACGTGTTCCCTTAAGGTCCGTAGAACCTTTTCCAAATGTACCTCGTGCTCGGCGGAACTCTTTGAATACACCAGAATATCATCTATGAACACGATCACAAACTGATCTAAAAATTCCTTGAATACCCGATTCATTAAATCCATAAAGGCTGCAGGGGCGTTCGTCAGTCCAAACGGCATTACCGTAAACTCATAGTGTCCATACCTCGTCCTAAATGCCGACTTCGGCACGTCCTCCTTCTTGATCCTCAATTGGTGATAGCCAGTCCTCAGATCGATTTTTGAAAACACCGACGCCCCTTGCAACTGATCAAATAGGTCATCAATCCTTGGCAGCGGATACTTATTCTTAATGGTCACCTGGTTCAATTGTCTGTAGTCAATGCACAACCTCAAGGATCCATCCTTTTTCCTCACGAATAACACTGGCGCTCCCCATGGAGACGCACTAGGGCGAATGAAGCCTTTGTCCAACAACTCTTGCATTTGGACTTTTAATTCCTTCAATTCCGACAGTGACATCCTATAGGGTGCTTTCGAGATCGGTTCCGTCCCTGGGGCTAACTCAATCGCGAACTCCACTTCTCGATCAGGTGGCAGTCCCGGCAATTCCTGAGGAAAGACATCGGGAAAGTTGCACACCACGGCTATGTCTTCTAGTCTCGGCTCTCCAGCCGTCGAATCGATTACATTTGCCAGAAATCCTTGGCACCCCTCATCCAACAGCTTTGTTACCTCGAGCGATGAAATCCAGGGGATCGAGGTTCCTCCTCGGTTTCCCACAAATTCAAATCTAGGATGTCCAGTCGGATTAAACTGGATCACCCTGCTACTACAGTCCATAACAGCTCTCTGCTTGACTAGCCAGTCCATACCAATAATCACATCGAAGTCATGCATACATAATACCGCCAAATCTATCCTTCCTTCTCTATCACCAATCACTATTTTACAATCGGGACACCCAAACGTAATCAACACTTTATCATTCAATGGAGTAGTCACACACAAAGATAACATCAAGCAATTTTGGCTCAATCCCGGATAATTCAACGAATCGCTCGAGATATAAATGAATGCGACGCCCCGGATCAAACAAGGCATAAGCAGCATGATCACGAGAGAGAGAGACCTGCACTGTGACCACGCCAGGCGCGTCCTGAGCCTCCCTCCTTGCCATTGCATATACCCGTCCTTGGGCCGGCGGCCGATTCTGAGTGGCCGGCTGGATAGCTCTAATTTGATTTCCATTCCGAGGCGGCGGCGGCGGCAGAAGTGCAGGTGACCCGGCCTGCTTGTTGTTTGGACATTCTCTCATCTTATGGCCCCTTCCACCACATGTAAAACATGCTCCGCCCCTATTTGGGCAAGGTCCATTCCCGTGTTTTCCACCACACAACCTACACGGGGCGTTCTGGTAACGGTTTGGCTTCCCGATATTCCTCCGAGCGGGTGGAACGAAGCGACTATTTCCCGTCATGGGTCCTTTCCCCAGTTGACGGTTGTCCCTAGCCGGGGCATACCGCGATCCAGAAGCGGCAGCTCGATCCGTCTGATCTCGCTCAATTGCCTGAGCCCTTTCATATATCTCATTGTAGCCTCTCAAGTTCAACGAGATCATCTGGCTGCGAAGGTCCGGCTTCAGCCCATCCCGGAACCTCCTAGCTTTGTCCATCGGGTCCTCCACCATCCTAGGGGCAAATTTGGATAGTCTTGCGAACTCGGCCTCATACTGATCTACCGATCTCTGACCTTGGCGGAGCCCCATAAATTCAGCCAATTTCTGTTCTCGGGCACTTTCCGAGAAATACTTGCCATTGAAGGTCTCGGTAAAAACAATCCAATTCGGGGCGGTACACTGGGAACACTTGACCCCGGTGGCCCTCCACCAATCACTTGCATTATTCCGGGCGATAGATCGCTAGCGTCACTTTCTCTTCCTCGCACACCCCAAGACCTCAAAAGCTTTCTCTAGCTCTTCTACCCATCTTGGTGCGGCCTCGGGTCGCCTCTCCCATCAAACTTCGGGGGTTTCAACCTCAGAAATTGCTCAACTAGCTTGGACATCGGCCTGTTCGCATTTACTCGCACTATACCCGGATTTCCACTAATCACATTATTCCCCTGGTTTCCATTATTCCCTATGATCTCACTGGCAGCTGCAGCAGCGACAGTCGCGCTCCTTTCTCCCGTCTGTCTACCCGATAATAATCCCGCTTCCTCAAGTACCCTCCACACTTCATCCAACTGGGATCCCCACAACTCCACTTGCGGGGCTATACGACCTCGACCTCGACCTCTACCTCGACCTCTACCTCGACCTCGACCGCTCATCTTACCGGTCCTCACAAGGCTCACCTGCTAAATTCCACGCAGGAATTAGAAACCTAGGCCAACTACACCAGCCTAAGCCCTAGGCAGTGCATCACAACACATTTCATTAAGCAGGCAGCCAACCACAACAACACCCAATCACAACCAACAGAGTTCATGCACTTACCTCAAGTCCTGACGCACCTGCACCTCACATAATATTGCATAAAAACCACTCAGCAATCACAATCATACAGTCTGGGGTACGCATGGCACACAAATTTCCTTAACTGTCTACCCCAAAGTCATCGCTCCTTATCACTCCAGGCTTCGACCATCTTGGTTCGAGCTGACCTTGCTCTGATACCAAATCAACGGGGATGTCACGCCCCGCACCCTACGAGCGCGCGGTCATCCCTTGGTGGTCGATCATTGAACGCGACGTCCCAGGACGCGTCGCCGACCCAAATGAAACACCCAACAATAAAAGCAAGCGGAAGCGAAACTAATTAACCCAGACAATAAACAACGACAAAGGGATAGTGCGAAACAAGAATTTCATACCATCATAAAATAGTCACTATACAAAACGATAACTCGGGCTACCAATTTAGAACCACAGTTTTCAAAAGGGGGCGGTGGTTGACAAACTTATCTCCTCTACAAAAGGTACTCAAAAGACAGGGTAAATGATCTATTCTTCAATCCCTATGGTGCTCTGGCAGCGTCTCCGAATCGATTACGGTCGCGGATCTGAAATGGTTATATAATAACCGTGAGAACGAGTCTCAATAAGCAACCCCCTAAACCCCACGTAGGCCAATGCGTACCCAGACAAGTCATACATGCAATCTACCCCATAACATATAAAATTCGCATAATTGTACTTACCTCGTCATCAAGTCCATGCCAACTCTACACGTTAGTCGTCACGTGATAAGGCAATAATATTAATTAAATAACACATCACAAGTCGCTCAAACACCAACCACGCTTTCACTCAATCACTCCAACTAATTCAACCAGTCAATTCAATCACACTCAATTCGCATGCGTGGCCGAGCAACTTTCTCACGACCTCCCAGGTCCTTTCACACGGCCCGCGTCAACACGCCTCAGGCCAGCCCTCAGATCAAGCCGGGCTCAGTCCCGCGTAACCACGCCTCAGGACATTTCTCTCGACCCGCGTAACCACGCCTCAGGTCCTTACTTGCCTTTCTAGCCACACCCGCGTAACCACGCCTCAGGTTGGCAGCCCTCAGATCAAGCCGGGCTCAGTCCCGCGTAACCACGCCTCAGGACATTTCTCTCGACCCGCGTAACCACGCCTCAGGTCCTTACTTGCCTTTCTAGCCACACCCGCGTAACCACGCCTCAGGTTGGCAGCCCTCAGATCAAGCCGGGCTTCGTCCCTCACTGGACATTTCACACTTTCCCACGACCCGCGCTACTGCGCCTCAGGTCAGCCCTCAGATCAAGCCGGGCTTTTCTCATGCACATGCACCACAATACAAAATTCACCATGCTCTTAGTCATATAAATCAACTTCAATCACCACCCTTTCACCAATGTCAATCTAGCACGCCACATCAGTCAACTCAATTCATGCTCCCCACATCGGTCCACCGACCCGACATTCATGTCGGCACATTCAATTAATTCAATTCACCCACAAGCGCCACAACAATTCAGTCAGGCATATTTATCTCAGTAAATCACTAAATTAGTCACACAATTACCGCCACAATAATTCATAAATCGAGCACAATCAGTCAAATTAGCCCACGCCTAATTAAATTCCTAAGCCGGTACTAAATTTCACCCTAAACAAGTCTAAAAATACCCAAAGTACTAGGTAAGGTTTAGGAAGTCACTTACTTGGTTTTGGCCCGGAGAAAATCGGCTCGGGCCTAAAATGGCCCGGGTGAACAGTGCCGAACTAGGCGCGGGCACGGTCCAACGGGCGCGGTGGCCGGCCAACGCGGGCACAATGGCCGGAACGACGGTCGGACGGCGACGGAGGCGAGCTACAGCGGCGGGCAGCAGCTGGTCGGCGGGCTGGGCGAGCTCGGGCAGCCGACCGGCGAGCCGGGCTAGCTAGGCCGGTGAGCCGACCAGCCAATGGCTTTGGCTGATCGTCCCGGCGACAAGAGCGGCGGCGGTGAGCTAAAAAGGGGATGAAGGTCGGCCGGGGCGGTGAGGGTGAAGGAGAGAGAGACTGAGGCTAAGGGAGGCGACGGCGACGAACTTGCCGGGCGACGGGCGGCACGGCGGCGGCTGGGACGACGGCAGCGACGGCCAGGCGCGGCTGGACAACAGAGCGGAGCAAGGCGGCCGGCCCGGGCAACGCCGGGCCGAGACAGAGCGTGGCGGCGAGCCGAGCTCACGCGCTTCGGGAGGAGGAGAAGGCGGGGGTCGGGCGAGGCTACCGAGCGACACGGGCTGCGCGACGACGGCGCGGGGAGGACGGCGGCATCGGCGGCTGGTGGGGTGGCGTTGGACGGAGGCGGAACGGCGGTCGAACGGCGGTCGGCGAGCAGGGCACGGCGGAGCAGAACCAGACGCCCGCGAGGAACAACGAAGAAGAAGAAGAGAAGAAAGAAAAGAAAAGGAAAAAGGAGGAGAGAGAAAAGAGAGAGGGATGGGTCTGCATGGCTTAATGGGGGAGGGGACGTGCACGCAAGGGGGGCAGACGCGGCGCAGAGGAGAGAGAGAGAGAGAGAGAGAGAGAGAGAGAGAGAGAGAGAGAGAGAGACGTGCGCAGGAGGGGACGTTGCACGGGGGTGGGTGGCGCGGCGCAGAGGAGAAAGGAGAGAGAAAGAAAAAGCTAATATTTATCCTCGAGCGCGAACCAACGGACACGGTTCAAACTAAATATTATTCTAACTGTCGCGATTCAAACCCGGAAAAAGATCTAACTGTCCCCGAAAAATCCCAAACAATAATATAAGACAACGGGCCAAAATAAAATAACTCGAAACACACTACGAGGGAGGTCTACCAGTCCCAAATTCGCACCCGGTCCAAAAATCCACTTTCTCACTATTCCTAATCACCTCGACGCCGGCCACAATAATATCGACACCGTCCAATTTATTTCGTCCCGAAACTCTCGAAAATCGACTGCCAAGGTCAGGGTCTAAATAACGGCCAAATTCGATCGAATGCGATTCTAGCGAAATCTCAAGGTTTAAAAATAATAACCGGGAGTGATCAGTTCCCGGGCGAGATTTTTACTATATGCGCACTGACGAAATACCCGTTTTATAAATCCCAAAAATGGGCCAAAATTCGGAATGTCACAATATGGACACGGACACGGCCTTCCCGATAACGAAACCAAGGACCATCTTGTTACGGCTTTATTCGAACCCGTGCCCCTTGATTAGGGATGCATTACTACAAAGGTGTCGCTGTTGGAGAGAGCCTATAATCTTACGTGTTATTATTAGCTTTCGGGGTGGCTCCGGAAGCTGTAAGACATTGAAATTGTTGTAATTGAAGTCTATTGATGTTCGTTGTACGAGCTCCATAAAATTCGCCGGAGAAGCACGTGCTATTCCGTGCTTTGTGTTGTGGCTGATATACGTAATTGATAATAATATTTGTTGTGATTATCTTCATTATTATGCTAAATATGTCGAATATTTTATATTGGAGAAAAAATTGGAAAGAAAATGAATATATAGCGACAAAGAAAACCGGTCAGCTTTGACCAACGACGAAACAATGCAATTTGAAACGGTGGGATCGAGTTTCGGTCAAAACGGTGCCGCAATATCCAGAACAGCGCGAGGCTATTTCGTACTCGTTGGACTACGACGGTTGAAGTTGCAGCTCGTCCACTAAACCATCAAAAAGGTTGAAATGTTGATAATTATGAACAATAGTGCTATATTTCTATATCGTCCTTTGGTTTAAGTTAATAATCGAAAAACACTTTGATATACACCTGAACCACGATGCTCATGCCCGAATCTCTAACACCCGAGCTCGGGTCCATTGAGGTCAGGCTCAAGTCCACAGCGCCTGGGCCCAAGACCTAACGCCCAAACCCAGATTCATGACCCCGGTGCTAGTGTCCGGGTCCCTAGCACCTAGGCCCTCATCCATGGAGGCCGCGCCCGGGCCGGTGTCCATCGAGGTCACACCCGGGCTCAAGTCCATCAAGGCTGGGCTTGGGTCCCCGACGCCCCATTCCCGTATCCATTGAGTATGGGTCCGGGACCTCAGTGCCCACGCCTGGGACCCCGGCACTCGGACTTGAGACGACATCCCGACCCAAGTCCCTAGTCTTGGGCCCAGGTCAATTCCATCTAGGCTAAGTTTTAGATGCCGGCGCCTGCCCAAGTCAATCAAAGCTAGGCTTGAGACCCCAGTGCCCGCAACCAAGTCCATCGAGGCTGGATCCTTGTCCATTGAGGTTGAGACCAGGACCATAGTCCCCAAGCCCAAGCCCCCAACTCTTGTGCTCGGGTCCAATGAGGCCAGGATCAAGACCTTAGAGCCCGGGTTTATCGAGGCTAGGCTCGAGTCCTGGCACCTGAGTCGAAGTTCATCGAGGTCGGACTCGAAACCCAAGTGCTCATAGCCAGTTCTTCAGCTGCCTATGTGCAAGTCACTAGCACCCGATAATTTGTGTCTATTTAGAAAATCAAATCAAATTTTCCTTACCAAACAATGAAAAATATTTTCCAGTTCATTTTCAGGTTTCAGCGAAATACCAAAAAATATTGTCGTTTTCCATAAATGTCACATTTTCCGAGAAATAAACGAAGTCTTAATATATCATCAATCATGTAGGCCTTATATGTCATATGTTATTCATTTAGCAAACATTTTTTTTGTGGTTAAAGCAAGTAGTATATAACTTTTCAACGCGCATTTTACAGCAAGTGAGGCCGAACACAAAAACCTCGTACCTGAAGAGACAAAGGTGTCCCGACAGTTAGAAAGGTGTTGCGGCAAACAAAGGAAGCACAAGAAGCGCTATACAGAGAAGGCTACCCGGCAGCCAACATAAAACACCAACAAAGACTACAAAAGAGGGTCAGCTGAATATAGAATCAAATATGCCCCAACTGGCTTGAATTGTTCTGTTCTGAGGATTGTCTTGAACCGGCTTGAGAGAAAGGCCTTTGTCTCTAACTACCTTGGCAAGATGATTGCGGAGAGCAGGCATAAAAAGGGTGCTATTTCTGAAAAGGATATTATTCCGTTCAACCCAAATGAGATGGCACAATGCCCCAAGAGCAAATCGAGAGATACGGTGATAAAAGCTATCTCCACCAATGAAACGCATACCCCATCGGAGGTTCTCTTTCCAGGACCCATTACGCCATGAAAGATGACAATTAGAATCCCAATATTGCGCTAGGGAGCCCGTAACATTGCATCCAAAGAACAGATGGTCGACCGAATCAGGTCTAATGCGACAGAAGACGCATAGACCTTCAGATATTCTATGATAGTTCAGAAGGAATACTTGCGTGGGAAGCCTATTAAGGGTCATCAACCACATCAAAAAACCATGGCGCGGTACAATATGACAGTCCCAGATGAAGGTGTCCCAGAAAATCGCTTGTCCTCTTGCCCGAACCAATTCCCAAGCCGAGGTAATAGAGAAAATACCAGACGAATGTTCGAGCCAGACAAAGTGGTCTGGTGTATCAGTATTAAGTATTGGGAGAGGAGATGCCCAAGAGTTGAATGATTGCAATACATTCGAATGGTGCCAATCCGAAGAAAGGAACTCACAAACCGAGGCCGAACGTGGGATACCCGAATAGAAAATATCCCTATCCGAGAAGATCAAATGAAGTGGGCCTTTTGGATGCCAAGAATCAAACCAGAAAGAAGCGGTCTTGCCATTACCTATTCACCATTTGAATTGCGATTGGAATGTCTGGCGTAAATCCAATATCTTTTTCCACGTCCAGGAGCAGAATGTCGGTTTGGACACAACCCATAAATTCTTTGATTTGAGGAAATTTGAGTGAATCCGTTTACACCATAGGGATTCTTTGTCCGTGAAGAGGATCCAAATATGTTTGAGCATAGCCGCTTGATTGCAATCAATGAGTCTACGAATGCCCAATCCGCCTTCTTGCTTGGGAAGGCATACCCGACTCCAGGATACCTTGGCCCCACCAACCCCTAAATCAGGACCTTTCCAAAGGAACTGTCTGAGAATCAGTTCTATCCTCGCTATGACCGAACGGGGGAGAGTGAAAATGGAAGCCCAAAAAACATGTATGGTGTTGAGAACAGATTTAATCAGCTGTAGGCGTCCCGCAAAAGAGAGAAACCGATGGGCCCAGGATCGAGCGCGAGCCGTAATGGAATTGACAAGTAATGTACAATCGGCCTTACTCAACCTAGAGGCAGATATAGGAACACCAAGATATCGAAAAGGTAATGTACCTTTGTGGTAACCGAAAGATTGCAGTATTTGGTCCCGCAATTGGGGTGTCCCTCCCGAGAAGAAGATTTCGCTCTTGTTGACATCGGCTGGAGACCCGACCACCGAGAGAACTGGTCAAGGGCGTCCTTCAGAAGTGCGGTCGATACCAGGTTTGCTTCCGCGAACAAGAGGACATCATCGGCAAAAAATAAATGCGTAAGTCTGGTTGCCTTACACCGCCAGAAAAATTTGAAGCCTGGGAGCTGAGTTTGAGCATTGAGAATGCCAGTGAATACTCCCATGACTAGTGTAAATAAGTAAGGAGATATGGGGTCCCCTTGGCGTATGCCTCTACCACTAGAGAAGAAACCATTGAGAGTCCCATTGATGGCAACTGAGAACTTCGGGGTGGTTACACACTCCATTAGGAGCTTGATAAACACTCGGGGAAATCCAAATGTTTGTAAGGTTCGCTGCAAGAAATCCCAGTCAACAGTATCGTATGCCTTTTGAAAATCTACCTTGATAGCACACTTGGGCGAATAAGGTTGGTGATGGAATCCGGCAAACAACTCTTGGGCAATAAGTATGTTGTCCCCTATTCTCCGTTTTTTAACGAACGCATTCTGCGGAGGGCTAATTATCGAAGGCAAAACCGATGCAATTCTGTTAGCCAGTATCTTGGTAATGCACTTGTAAATCGTATTGCAACAAGCAATAGGCCTAAAGTCATTCAAGGCCGAAGCATTGGGAACCTTAGGCACCAGTGTAAGGATGGTGGCATTGGTCTCCTTAAGAAGGGAGCCAGAAATGAAAAAATCATTAATCGCCAATATGACCGAAGGTCCAACTATTTCCCAGGATTCTAGAAAGAATTCCACATTAAACCCATATGGTCCCGGGGCTTTGCCCTTAGGAAGGGAGAAGAATGTGTTTTTGATTTCCAATTCAGTGACCTGCTGGGTAAGAAACTGTACCTGGTCCTTAGTGAGCGACCGACCAATCACTTCCTGGATATCCAAGGAAGAAGGCAGCTCACACGAAGAGCTGGGAGCAAGTAAATCCTAGAAGTGATTAACAATATGATTGTGGACAAGAGTCGGATCAGTAAGGGTAGCTCCATTGTCATCTGAAACCGAGATTATACGGTTAAGGATATGTCTTCTGTTGACATAATGGTGGAAATACTTGGTATTCCTATTACCTTCCTTCAGCCATTTGATCCTGGATTTTTGTTTAAAGAACGATTCCTCCTGGAGCCTAAGGGCCGTGAATTCCTGAAGCTGATCCTTCTCCAACTCAGCTAGGGACAGGTTTAACGGGTCAATAACCAGAGCATCTTGAGTTACAGACAAAGCCACTCTTGCCTATGTAGTGCGGCCCGAAATATCTGAAAACGAGTCCTTATTAAGCTGTTTGAGTCTTACTTTGAGTGTCTTCAGCTTGCGGCACAAGATGAACATAGGAGTTCCAGTGATCCGGGATTCCCATGTCTGCGAAACAATAGACCGAAAGGAAGGGTGAGACACCCAATAATTAAAAAACTTGAAGGGCTTCCTGGACGGAGATGGAATCATAATCCGAACGATCATTGGAGTGTGATCGGACACTCCTGGAGCCAAAAAGGAAGCCTCCGAATAGGAGAAGGTGCTACTCCACTTATCATTGACAAGAACTCTATCAATCTTTCTCTGTTTACAGGATGCACCAGAAGATGTCGACCAAGTAAAGCGATGGCCAACATATCTAAGATCATCCAATCCAGCTTGATCTAAACACAATGCAAGTTCATCAAAAACTGGGATCCAAGCATTGGAGCTGCCCATTCTATCCGAGTGGTCCCGAATGGCGTTGAAGTCACCAGCCACTAGCCAAGGCTCATCAGCAAGAGTCATACTTGTCTGAACAAGATCAGTCCAGAGGGCCCGACGAGCAGTAAAAGTATGCTCACCATAAATTATAGACACATGAAAAGAGATGTTCATTGCCAACATACACATGCCCAAGTGAATAGTCTGAGAGGATTCTGAGCGAACATCTATTTGTACCACCTGGGGGTCCCAGCCAATCCAAATTCTACCCCGAGGAGAGGAATTATAATTAGATGTCCAAGACCAACCCGGAAGTAGCCCCATCGAGATGGCATCAAAAGAGTTTGGGTTGACCTTAGTTTCCAGGATCCCAATGCAAAAAAGGTTTTTAGATCTAACTAATGATCTAATCTCAGCCTGTTTCAAGGGGGCCATAAGGCCCCTAATATTCCAGACGGCAAAAAACATATGTTCAGGAAGAGGCGAGGTTACCTCTTCTTAGGGAGACCCCGTTTTCGAGCTTTAGGGTTGGCCTTCTTAGATGAATTAGGACTACTTCGAGGAACAGGCACCATCGATTCAGGCATGGGAGGGGCTTGAGGGGCTCCTGGTTGAGGGACAGGGGAATGCGATGGGGAATCATCGTCTGCATCGCTACCCACATCACTGGCTGTACCTGCTTCAGATTCCTCTGAATCAGCGAGATCGTCCGAAGAAGCGAGGGAGTTCAAAGCTGGATTGGGAGGAGGTTGAGAAGCCAATGGGGCAACAATGTTCCTGGGGGGAGGGGAACTCTGTCCTTGGTTTGAGGAAGATGCCTTAGCGGAGCCTTTTAATTGCACCCCAACTTGTCTTTTGCCAACAGTTTCCCATTTACCTTCGCCTGGAGTAGGGTCATCCTCTGTCTGAAAATCTTGAGCTGGAGGCTTCTGAATACCAGAAACATCTTGACTGGGAAGCGCACACTTGTGGCCAAACGTTCCACATATTGAGCAAGCTATAGGTCGCCATTCATACTCGATCTTAATGGACCAGGTATCATCATTGAGAATGACGTCGACTGAGTCGATCAGCTTCTGAGTTGCTTTGATCTGGATGCAAACTCGGGCAAATGAGATCATCCTCATCTTCTCAGTTTGGACATCAACATATAGGGGCTTGCCAATGGCACTAGCCACGGCACTGATGCCAGACGAGGACCAAAGGGCATAGGGGATGTTTCTCAGCTTGACCCAAACGGGGAGAGACTCATGCTGGTCTTTCTGCATCTTGAGATCCGGATGCCATTGCTGCAGGATCATGGGAACTCTAAGAATCGTTAGAGGACCGCTGTCGAGTATTTTCCGGCGAAAGGTGCTATCCGGGATATGGAAGAAGAAAAAGCCATCTCCATTTGCAAGAACATCCACCACTTGTGCTCCCCAAATGTTTTTGATTGCAGATTCAGTCATCTTGAATGGGCGTTTCTTCCCAACAAAATAGCCCACCAGGCATTCCTGTCATTTTGGGTTTGTGTCTCTAAGAATCTCCGGAGAAATTCTAACAATTGGTTTCCCATCTACAATAGTAGGTGGGATGAAAGAGAGATTGTAGCCTTTCTCTGCAGATTTTGCCACAGCCGCCCAAGATCTTTGGGTAGTCTGCGGAATTGGTTCCCGGGAAGGAACTTTAGCTGGTGATTGCCTATCATTTTGGCTTTGCCTTTCCAAGGCTCTGCCTTGCTGGTGGCTTGCTGATCCCCCACTAGTGGAATCAGCCCGAGCCAAGTTGGATGCATGCCTCACCCTACTACGCCCTCTACTTCGTTGGCGCTGTTTTGGATGAACCGGATGTGCAGAAGCAGAGCCCCCTACATTAGCATCAGGCAATTGAGATTTCTGTTTAACTATAGCCCCCGAAGTGGGCTGCATTAGATTACCAGGCGGAACATTGGACCCGAGCACTGGGGTCTTTGATTGCTTGGTGCTTGCCAAAGGCAAGGATTGCGAGTGCCGAGGAGGCTCTATAGGAACGAGTTGCCCAGCCATGGAATCCTCATATCAAGAAATCCATATAGCAATGGAAAGAGGAAAACTCCTATCTAGCAACTCACAGCCAGCAGCTTAACCTCCCCGCAATTCCAGAACCCTTTCGGGTGAACAATCGCACTCAATGGCAATGAACAGTACCGACAGCAGAAATAGTCGAGCAAACCCAGATCTGTTTGCCCAGCCAAACGAGTGCACCGCACGGTGAGCCAGAGGAGTATATTTAGAAGTGTTACCTGGCGACCCTAGCCTTCGATTTCCAGAAGAATTGAACCAGCAGAACACCAGAAACGCATCAAACCCAGACGGGTGAACAGTATCCTCAAACGAGCAAACTCAGATCTGCTCGTGCAACCCAGAGAAAGCACTGTACGAGAAATCCAAGGAGTATATGGGGAGGATCACCTTGCGCCCCTATCCTCCAAATTCCAGACGAATCGGACCAGCAAGACACCCAGAATCACAGAAGATTCAGACGGGTGTACAGTAAACGAGAACCAGACCGAGAGAGAACTTGGGCGCCTGCTATGAACAGTGCCCGAGGATGAGTGAAAAGTTTTTCTGTTCATTTAGCAAACATTCATATAATAAAAATACAAAAAAAAATATTACATTGCATTTAGGATAATATATTGCACCACCTAAGTTTCCTATAGAATTACATATTTTAGGAAATCATGTAGTAATTAGGAAATTACCTGATTAGATTGAGATTTAATATAAATTATTTCCTAATTAAATTTAGGTCATCATATTTTTTAGGCAGTTTTCTATTTTAGCTTTTAAAGAAAATCTACAAAAAATAGCATGCATATCTCATATAGAAATAGTTTTATAATTCCTATGTCATATATTACATATTATTTAGTAATCATATACTGTAGGGCCATGTCATGTAAATTAATTATTGCATCTCATGCATTGCATATGATTTAATTTTAATTAAAATGAAAAAAAAATCTCACCTAATTAAATAATAGGGTTAATTCGTAGTTAATCCTAACTCGTGTCATTAAGATAGCATGTAGGTTACATTTAAGTCATTGATATAGCTTGCACGTCATTTAGAATTTCATTCTAATTCATTAATGCATGTTATTATAATTTAAATTAAATCATGCTCGTTATGAAAGAAAAATCCAAAAATAACTAATTGGCATTGCATTTAGGAATCATGTTTAGGTCATGCATTATTGTTTGGTTTTCAGTTAACATCTTGCTGAATACTTGGTGTACTGGACGATAATAAAGTCTCGCTTTTGCTTTGATACGAATGTATCAGGGTTGTTTGTCTTTTTCTAGCAATTTATTTATCGCATTGATTTGTTGAGTTTTACATTCATAATTGTGCACCCGCATAAAAACCTCTCACATGTTGTGGTGTAAGAATAAAATTGACCAAGACTATTTATAAGATTATTGTCGTGACCTAAAATTTCTCAGGCTAATGGATTATTAAGACTAAGCCTAACTCGGGCCCTCCCAAGCTCTACCAATTCGCGACTTAGGGTTTAAGTTTTTAATATGCAAAAGTTTTCATACTTGGAGTCGCCACTAATCTATTTGTGGTAGGTCGATTAGAAACCTAAATAAAACATAGGAAGATATGTTTTATTCCTACGAACCAGAGATTCTAAGCTCGGGGACTTGGTTACGCTAGATCTAGTCTAACGCCCTTTCGGTACCTTTTCTTTTCAAAAATATTTATGCAGGCAGTCTGGATCCATTTTATTACCTAATCACTAACATGTGAGGTGTTCATGCTGGTGCGCAAACCACCAATTTAACACCCAAGAAAACAGTAAATAAATTGCAAGATTGGGAGAATGACGTACCTTAAAACAACGCAAGCGTCTGCATTATTAGTAGAAAATCACACAGACAATTCTAATATGATTTCTAATTAACAAAGCAAGGCACTCAAAGTGTTCTTTAGGGTTTGCGCTTTATTAAAATACAAACTAACCTATATGCAATGACGTGCAAAAAATGACATGCAATTAATGCAACCTAGCATGCGAACTATATGTCATGTGACGACGTGACCTAATTCTAATGACGGACAAATGATTTATTTTTGGTATTTTTTTCAATGAAATTCGGAATTAAAAATACTCAAATCAACATGCAATCTATCCTAAAGAAAATGATTTGATCTATCCTAAAGTGATTCTTTTTTTTGGGATTTTTATTAAAATTCGAAATCTAAATATCCTAAATAATCCACAAAGATTAAAACAATTTCTAATTTAAACCAGGAAATATGCTACTCTAAATCCCAATTTAAATCAAATAATTACCTTACTCTCTTGGATATATTTAGGATTCTTTAAGCATGCAAAATTTCTAATTTAAATCTAACTAACAAATTTTTGGATTTTCTTTATTTAAAAAAAAGAGCAATCAAACAAAGATAACAATCACATTCAAACGATCCACGCAATCCGCAATATTCTTCTTATCAAATTCGAATTAGGAAAGAGAATCGAACTAACGGTCATATCTATAGGGTTATAGATATCGACGGAAAGCTGATTGCTCGAATTTGGAAAGCAGATAAAATCGATTATCACATCCAAGTAGTTATGGATGAGATAACAATTTCCGTATCACCGCATATCGTACCTTATGGATAAGGTCGGATAGTCATCCAGATACGTTTTGAGTGTTTTAGAATATTGCAGATAGAGCAAACAATATCCTAAGATATCTAAATATCCACACAATATTCACAAAATATTCTAACATCCGAAAATTAAGAAACCAAATATTCTGAAAATATTGAATAACATCCTTACCTAATTTCGAGATATTTCCAAATTTGGACTCGCGGATCGGGATTACAGATCGGGACGAGCGGCGGTGGGACGGACTGCACGGGATCGGCGGTGACCAGGCTTGGCGTCAAGCTTGCGGTGGGTCACAATTGGCTCATCGGCGTCGAAGTGAGGTAACAAAGCAACAACTCACTGGTCAACACCTTGGGATTCTCTATTCACTGATGAAACTCTCTGTTTTACTTTGGCCATGCAACCCAACACCTTAGCTCACGGTTTTCACTTCCACCTCTCTTGGTTGGATGCCTTTTCTTTGACCACCGAATGACTCTAAGCTGGGATGGACTTACTGGGAGCAACTCAAAACCTGCAATAAAGACAGCGAAAAGGGTAGTCACTGGGGTCTCGCCTGCGTCGATGCGGCGTGGCAGCTGGCTTGCGGACTGGGCACAACGAGGCCTCGCCGGACGAGACGTTGGAGCCGATTTGCTGGACGTTTGCTGGGTTGCTGAGATTTTTCTTTTTTTGGAAGGAACTGGACACTGAGCAGTGGCTAGTGTCGGGACTGCTCTGCAAAATCGAGATCTCGCTTGAAAGTGCTCACTGGAAGTGTCGGCCCTGTTGTGAAGGTGCCGAGGTTGCAACGAGTCGTCGGGTGCATAATATGCAGCTGGTCTTCGGCGTAGGCAGGTAGCGCCAAGACAAAGAAAGCAGGTGTCGCGGTAGTCGTGCAGGTGCTCCGTTGGGCTTCGTCGGCGCCGGTGAGTTGCAAATCGAAGCTCCAAGCGGGAACGCCAAAGGAAGAAGATGACACTCTCCCTTTTCTCACTTTTCTGTATTATCCTCTGCTTTTTTTTCTTTTGGCTTCTCTGTGAGTGCAGAACGTGGAGACCTTTTGCTCTCCACCTTGACCCTCGTGAGTTGAGCCTCCTGCGGAAAGAACAGAAATAATCTCTCTCTCTCTCTCTCTCTGCGATTTTTCTTTCTCGCTTTCCTGTGGCCGTGTGTTCTACTATATGGCCCTCCTTGCTCTCAAAAATTGTGTTCTCTGAAAATTATGAGAGCCGTTTGATTATGACGCATAACGACATATTTATATCGCAACCCTAGGTTAATTAACTGGGCTTCATAATCCTAATGGGCTTAGACTTAGGCTTTATCATTTAATTTTATTTTAATTCCAAATGGGGTAAATTAATTCAGGCTGATTTAAGCTCAAATTAAAACAACCAAAGCCTTTTAGACTTGTGAATTTTGGCCCCCAATTCCTTGAGTGAGCCGAGTGCTCGAGCTCAGTTTACGCGATGAATTTTCAGCTTTCTGGCCACCACCGGTCCGATACGGAATGTAACTAACCTATATGAACTTAAACTATATGCTATGCAATTTTAATATTTTTGTTTAGGGGTTAAAATTTAATCTCTAATTTTCTATGCAAATTGTTATTAAATGGTCGGTCGAAATTTAGGTGTCAACAATTATTTTTGAAATAAAGAGAAAATGTACCTAATTGCAAGAGCATCTCTAATCGATCTGTAATAGATTATTGGCGACTCCAAATTGAATTGATTTGTATGTTTCATTAATTAAATCACAAACTCAAAGTTGCGATTAGTATGGGCTTGGAAGAGGCCATGCTAAGTATTTGCTTAACAATCCAATAATTTTTCTTTGGTGTTTCAACTCTAGGAAGGTCATGACAACCGTCCTACAAAATTGCAAGAGCTCGTTGCATGTGAAGAGCATTTGTTTGTGCCCTTCTTTTAATTCTTGATTTTGGACCCAACGACCATATCTAACGTTCGTGATTGTTATATCTCTTTTTTTTTTCTTTTTTTTACTCCAATCTTTCCATTTTGCTTATTTAATTAAACACCCCAGCAAGAAATTTCATATCAGTCCATTTAACGATATGAAATTTAAACATTACTATAGTTTCATTCAAGTATATTTTAATTTATGATCTTTATAAAAATATAACTTCATTTAGAGTTATATTAGGTTTAGTTCATATTCCTTCCATTTTAATATAAGTGTTTTCATAAGAATATTTAATAACTATAATAATTAATTTATAGATTTCCCATACTTATATTAATCTAAATCATGTTCCTGATTTTTTAGATAGATAAGATTTTTAATTTGTTGTGTTTCACGTTTCTTAATTAAATTTTGTTAAATCTGTAAATTAGTAAATTAAAATAACAGGAACATCAACCTGGTACAACACTAATGAAAATCAAAAAGCATAGCCAAAATTTTTGTCGATATAGGAATTGGATTGAAATGAAAAGATATTCTAGAATTCAGGCTATAGCGTAACTATGAAAAATTTTGACTTTTTCATGAAAAATTGAGGGACTAGATTGAACTAATTGACAGTTCGGGGAGAAAACAGAATATTTAGGAAATGACTATATTGAACAAATAAAAAATTCAAAGATGATGTTGCACCTTGGGACAAAGTTTATGGACTGTTTGTTTCATTATCCCAAAGAAAAACCATGTTTTAAACTGTTTCCCCGCAATCGGCCAAAATTTGATTCTCGCGCATAGGTCCGAACCCAAAATGAAATAGTCCTACCTGAACCCGATTCAAAAGTTTTTAGAATCTATAACCGACTCGATTATATTCTCCCCAGAATTGGACCAATTGATATTTGATTGGGCCTCACAAAACTATTAGGAGCTCGTCCAATTAAGGACTAATTGCGCAGGCCTATAAGCACCGAGACTTTTTTGAGCCGATTTTTGTTGAAAAAGAAACAAGCAACAGCATTCACTCACAAAACACTAGTCGCGACCTTCGGAAAAGCACACAACTATAAGTATAACTCTCAAACATTTTCCGAAAAATGGTTGATTATATTGTTTAGAAAAATTAGTCAACGAAAAATATTTTCATTATCGATAACAATCTATACCTGACTATTTTAGTAGGCGATGAAATTTTTTTCCATTCATTTAGTTTTGTAAGCGATACAAGCAATTATTTTTTGGAAAATATTTTCCAAATCATTCGTTTTCTGCGAAACGAGCGCACCCTAAGTGTCAGAATTTTTCAATTGATCTCTTAAAGTCATGCGATATTTGAAAGCGTGAGAGTCCATTATGTGAACGAAAATGCATGGCTCGACAAAGCAAAATTTTCTTTTCTTTTTTCTCAAGGGCCTAGCAAATATCCCGCATTCCTCCAAAAAAGGAGGGAAGAAAGTACTTAGGAATTTAGGTCGCACATGGGAGTCGTGGACAAGAGAGATTATGAAGCATCTCTTTAGGGGACGAGGAATTTAGGTTGTCCTCGCGTTCCCAATGGGGCCTAACTCCATGCCAAATCCTCCACTTTCGAATGTTGTCTTTATGCGCAACCTCTCAAACTCCCAAGCAAGCATCCAAAGCAATCATGAATTAAAAGTAGTGTGATGACAATTTGTCGAAGGAGTCCAAAAACAAAACGGAAAAAAGGTTCGAGACTCAAAAGTTATATATATAATCTTATAAATCTGAAAAAGGTTTGCAATTATAGGAGAGTTTTTTTTCATTATCAGGCCGATACTGAGTTTTTCTAAGAATTATCTGGATATTGATAGATGTATACATAGAAGATTGTTGTGTACAAAGGATGTGCAATTACTCTTGAGAGCAATTTCTATAATATAAAATTTGGTTTTCATAATTTAATAATTTATTCATTAACTTTATTGGGTATTATTGTCCTTTTAAGAGTCATCGGATGATTCTTTCGATCCCTTGCTTTTTGCAAATTCACGTCTAATCTTCTTTAAAGTCTAAATTGAGTTGATATGAAGAGAGATATGATGGAGTTCCTGTTCCTTTGATGTTTTGTAAAGATTCGACACATCTTTCCCTCTCGCGTAGTTTTTAAAGCTTCCCGTGACACACGATTTGTCGAAGGAGGCCAAAAAAAACGGAAAAAGGTTCGAGACTCAAAAGTTATATTTATATATATAAATATATATATAAAATCTTATAAATCTGAAAAAGGTTTGCAATTATAGGAGAGTTTTTTTCATTATTAGACCGATACTAAGTTTTTCTAAGAATTATCTGAATATTGATAGATGTATACATAGAAGGTTGTCGTGTACAAAGGATGTGCAATTACTCTCGAGAGCAATTTCTATAATATAAAATTTGGTTTTCATAATTTAGTAATTTATTCATTAACTTAATTGGGTATTATTGTCCTTTTAAGAGTCACCGGATGATTCTTTCAATCCCTTTCTTTTTGCAAATTCACGTCTAATCTTCTTTAAGGTCTGAATTGAGTTGATATGAAGAGAGATATGATGGAGTTCCTGTTCCTTTGATGTTTTGTAAAGATTCGACACATCTTTCCCTCTCACATAGTCCTTAAAGCTTCCTGTGAGACACGATTTGTCGAAGGAGTCCAAAAAAAAACGGAAAAAGGTTCGAGACTCAAAAGTTATATATATATAATCTTATAAATCTGAAAAAGTTTTGCAATCATAGGAGAGTTTTTTTCATTATTAGGCCGATACTGAGTTTTTCTAAGAATTATCTGAATATTGATAGATGTATACATAAAAGGTTGTCGTGTACAAAGGATGTGCAATTACTCTCGAGAGCAATTTCTATAATATAAAATTTGGTTTTCATAATTTAGTAATTTATTTATTAACTTAATTGGGTATTATTGTCCTTTTAAGAGTCACCGGATGATTCTTTCAATCCCTTTCTTTTTGGAAATTAACGTCTAATCTTCTTTAAGGTCTAAATTGAGTTGATATGAAGAGAGATATGATGGAGTTCATGTTCCTTTGATGTTTTGTAAAGATTGGACACATCTTTCCCTCTCTCGTAGTTCTTAAAGCATCCCGTGACACACGATTTGTCGAAGGAGTCCAAAAAAAACGGAAAAAGGTTCGAGACTCAAAAGTTATATATATAAATCTGAAAAAGGTTTGCAATTATAGGAGAGTTTTTCTCATTATTAGGCCGATACTAGTTTTTCTAGCTATTATCTGAATATTGATAGATATATACATAGAAGGTTGTCATGTACAAAGGATGCGCAATTACTCTCGAGAGCAATTTCTATAATATAAAATTTGGTTTTCATAATTTAGTAATTTATTCATTAATTTTATTGGGTATTATTGTCCTTTTAAGAGTCACCGGATGATTCTTTCGATCCCTTGCTTTTTGCAAATTTACATCTAATCTTCTTTAAGGTCTGAATTGAGTTGATATGAAGAGAGATATGATGGAGTTCCTGTTCTTTTGATGTTTTGTAAAGATGCGACACATTGTTCCCTCTCTCGTAGTCCTTAAAGCTTCCTGTGACACACGATTTGTCGAAGGAGTAAAAAAAAATGGAAAAAGGTTCGAGACTCAAAAGTTATATATATATTCTTATAAATCTGAAAAAGGTTTGCAATTATAGGAGAGTTTTTTTCATTATTAGACCGATACTGAGTTTTTCTAAGAATTATCTGAATATTGATAGATGTATACATAGAAGGTTGTCGTGTACAAAGGATGTGCAATTACTCTCGAGAGCAATTTCTATAATATAAAATTTGGCTTTCATAATTTAGTAATTTATTCATTAACTTTATTGGCTATTATTTAAAGAAAGTAAAAGAAGCTTTGAATTTTTTTAAATTTTCCTTGTTCTTCTGTTGACGTACAAAATACGTTTAAATAGATACATAGTTATATGATGAGGGCAAAATTGATTCCTTAAATCAAGGAAAGTATCCTCAAATTGAGGAAAGAATTTAAATTCAAATCGAGGAAATTATCCTAAAAGATTTTAGGATGATATGAGATTATCCTAAAAGATTTTAGGATGATATGTTATCATCCCCCCTCAAGCTGAGCACGGTTGGCTGAAGGTGAAGCTTGCTCTGCAAAAATCTGATGCGATTAGAACTTAGACCTTTTGTGAACAAATCTGCAATTTGATCTTTGCTGGAGATGAACTGAACAGTGAGAATCTTACACCCAACTAGTTCCCGGACATAATGAAAATCGATAGGGACATGTTTCGTTCTTGAATGGAAAACTGGATTGTAGGCGAGAGAGATTGCTGAAACGTTATCACACCAGATGGTGAGTGGCGTAAGGAGTGGGCAATGCAATTCATGTAACAAGGAACATAGCCAAACTAATTCAGCTGCAGTGTGAGCTAGACACCGGTACTCAGCTTCAGATGAAGAACGTGCCACCATGGCCTGTTTCTTTGCACTCCAGGAAATGGGGTTAGAACCGAAGAAAACACAAAACCCACCAGTAGAGTGTCGATCAATGGGGCAACCTGCCCAGTCGGTGTCGCAATAAGCAGTAAACTGGTGTTAGCCTGGACGAAAGTGAAGATTGTAAGTGATTGTGCCTTTCAAATAACGCAAAATTTGTTTGACCGCCACAAGACGATCCTCGGTGGGAGACTTTAGGAATTGGCAAACTTGATTGACGGCAAAGGAAATGTCAGGATGCGTCAAAGTAACATACTGCAGTTCTCCAACAAGACTCTGATAAAGAGTGGGATCCGATAATGGAGGGTCATCATTGTAGCCAAGTTTTTGAGACACAGCATGCATTGGGACTGGTTTACATCCGTCCATATTTGCACACTTTAGAACACCCATAATATACTTTGACTGATTAAGTTGTAGGCCTTCCGAATTACATGTTATTTGAACACCAAGAAAATGAGAAAGAGGTCCGAGATCCTTCATACGGAAATGATGGCCAAGATGTGAGATCAATTGCTGCAACGCTGAAGTATCATTGCCAGTGAGTATGATATCATCAACGTACAAGAGGAGATATACGGTTATATGCCCTTGGTGGAAGATGAATAATGATGGATCGGAGTTGGAGACGGCGAATCCAAAATCATGAAGTTTTGAATTAAACTTTTCATACCAGGCTCGAGGGGCTTGACGAAGGCCATAAATGGATTTTTTCATGCGACTGACATGATTAGGTTTGCCCGGATCAACACAGCACGGAGGCTGGGACATGAACACTTTTTCTTGCAAATCACCATGTAAAAATGCACATTCGACATCCAATTGTCAAAGTGGCCAATTGTGAGAGATTGCAAGAGATAAAATAATTTGAATGGTGGTAGGTTTCACCACAGGACTGAAGGTATCGATCAAGTCAACACCCGGTTGTTGATGGAAACCTTTAGCAACAAGGCGAGCCTTGTAGCGACTAATAGAGCCATCCGGATTTCGTTTAACTTGAAACACCCATTTGCAGCCCACTACGTTCATAGTAGGATCATAAGGGACCAAACACCATGTTTGTTGCTATTGAAGAGAGGTAAATTCTTAATCCATGGCATGACGCCATTAAGGTTCCTTAACCGCTTGAGAGTAACATGTTGGTTCGGAGATATGGTTGGTAGTAAATGCAATCGGAAGTGGGTGAAGGGTATGGGAAAAGGCCTTTCGTTTGGTAATACCAAACTTAGATCTTGTTTGCATTGGGTGAGTGGAAGAAGAAGGGACAGGTTGATTATCAATAGGTGGAGGAAGGGAGTGGCTAGAGGTCTGCACGATATGTTCAGTAGTTGATGAAGAAGATACCAGGGAGGTGTTGTTGGATTTGAGAATGACTTGTAAAGTGGTGGAGGGATCACAATGAGCATGCTCGGTTTGAATTACTCCAAAAAAATCAAGACTATAAGGTGGAAGATGTGAAGAACGAGTGGGAGTGATATGGGAGTGAGAAAACTTAATTTCATCAAAGACCACATGACGAGAAATATATACTCGACCAGATAAGAGATCCAAACAACGATAACCTTTATGATTGGGGCTATAGCCTATAAAACAGCAAGGGGTTGATCCAAGTTCCAATTTGTTAGCCTTGTAAGGTCGGAGCTATAGGAAGCAAAGAGAACCAAATGTTCGTAAGTGTGAATAATCTAGAGGGGTGTGAAATAAAGCTTGATATGGAGAACAAGTGTGATGTTGAAGTATGGGCATGCGGTTAATCAAATAAATAGCTGTGGTGAAGGCTTCCAACCAAAATTTAGAAGGCATATGAGCATGGGCCATCATAGCTAAGCCAGTTTCGATGATGTGATGGTGTTTGCGTTCCACAACACCATTTTGTTCTGGTGTGTGAGGGCAAGAATATTCATGTGTAATGCCATATGATTGAAGAAAATTGTGGAAGGCATTACTTGTGAATTTGCCACCACCGTCTGTAACAGCCCGAATTTCGATGTAATTCCGGGATCAATAAAATTGACAATATTTCGCATTTCATTTTTGTAAGTCTCGCCCGGAGCTGATCACTCTTAGGATACTAACCAATGGGGTATGGCTAACTAGGAAACGGTACGTGGACCAGGGACTCGATAGTGAACGGGACACCGATCTCAAGATATGATGAGGGAATATTTTGGGCCAACGTGAGCCGATCTTAGGAAAGGTGATGGATTTGGTTTGGCCAAGGCCAACGATGTACAATCGGATCGCAGGTGATTCTGCAAGACCGAAAGTGCACGTGACCAACCAGTCCTGAACCTGAACCGAACGATCGCGACCTCTGGAACTAGTGATGATTTATCATTCTCTCAATGATCGGGACTGTCGTAAGTCGAATAACCCTAGGTCGATACGCGTAGATCCTAAACAGCCGCCCGTTAGTGAGAGACCCTGAAATTGAAAGTTTAGCGAGTTTTGTTCACGGAATTGGGCCCGGATTTCGATGCCGATTTTCGAAGGCTTAAGAGACTATTTTTGGGAATCTGACGTCGTATTACGCTGGCCACACACGTTTGGAGTTAGTACGAGTAAAAATTGGAATTTCGGTCCGGGGGTGAAAAATTACGATTTTGCCTCTCGGGACGCTAGCGTTGCTTTTCGAGGCCAAATGAGGTTATTTTTCGAGGCCGACGCCATTTTTGGGTGGCCACGCATACCAGGAGTAGTTATGGCCAAAAATTGGAATTTCGACAAAAATTGGAAAATAATATTATTTTATTCCCGAAACTTCGCAGTCAATTTTCGAGGGCTTAGAAAGTGAATTTCGTGAATCCGACGCCATATTATGTTGGCCACACACATATGGAACACGTATGTGCGAAAATTGGAATTTCGCCCCGGGACCGGAAAAATGACGGTTTTGCCCCTGGGCCGTTTTCAGTTCCGAATTTTGGGAAAATTATTTGGGATATTCAAGAGTGCTTATCAGCTGAATTATTAGGGCTATTGACCTTTTTGCCCATCCATTATTAGATTAGGCTGATTTTAGACCGTTAGATTAGGGGCATTTTACTCATATTGCTCGGATCGGCGACACGTGTCCACCTAAGCCCCTATTTTTGACAAGATCTGACCAGCTCTCTCTCTCCTCCGTCGTTCGGCAGATCAACCCCAAGAGCAGCCCCTCCCCCACGTTTCCTCCTCATCCACCGTTCTCTCTTTCTTTTGCCCGTTCATGCCGGAGCTTGTCGGACCGCCGCCGGAGCTGCTGGTCGCCGGTCGTCGCTGCTGCTGCCTCGTTCGATCACCCACCAGCATCACCACCCTCACCCCGTCTCCCTTTCTCTCTCTTTCTCCCTCTTTTTCTCTCTTTCCCGTCCAGCAAATAGGGCCGCCGGAGCTTCGCCGGAGCTCCGATTGCCATTCCGTCGACACCCAGCCATCCAGCCTCGCCGTACGACGCCGGGTCGTACCTGTCTGTACAGTGTCCGTACGGAAGTACTGTAGCAGTCCGTGCGGAGTACTGTTCACCGCGTCCATACGGTCGCTGTTCACGCCGTCGCCGGGAATTCCGCCACCGGTTTCACTGTTCATCAGTGATCGACCGCCGTTCCCCGTCGTCGTGACCTCGGATTAAGTGAGTAAAATTTCTAAACCCGGATTAGGATTGATAGTGCATTTTTCTGGACTGGTTTAGGAATGCTAGTACTGGCAGAGGAAAATTAGTGTACTGTTTGATAGAAATTGTTATCAGGAAAAATGTAGTAGATCAATGAGAAATTATTGGGGAGGATAATGGGGTTTAATGACCAATTTAGGAGCTCGTTAGTGAAATTGCCGGGTATGCCCGGGTTGACTGATTGTACGTCAATTGTGCTTAATTGTGGTTGATTTCGTACTGCTATGTCGTATGTGGTGTGGCTGATTTTATGGAGTGCGATTGGCCATTGTTTGGTTTACAATGAATTACTGATTTGTGAATCGCACGTTAGGCCACACGGTATTAATTGGGCCAATTAAGCACGTGTTGAGACATTGGGTGTCTGAATTATATTGGTGCTCGTGGTGCATTGCATTGCATAACATGGACACGCATTACGTATGCCAAGAGTGAGGCATGTGATGAAATTGTGCGAGAATGCGTGTCTGCCATGAGCATGTGATCACCTAAAATACCCTGAAGCGTTATATGCTGGGTTCAGATAATAATGAGTTGTGTGATCACCTAAGGACCTTCGGGTCGATACCGTCCTCATGCACTTTGAAGCAGGACGATGCCCGGTACGTCCGGAAGGCGACCATCCTCATGCACTTTGAAGCAGGCTCTGGTTCGCAAGGAGAACAGTGTTGCGCCTCATGCACTTTGAAGCAGGCTAGAGACACTGGGCCATGTCGGTTGCTGCGCCTCATGCACTTTGAAGCAGGCTAGACGCACCGGGCCGTGAAAAATTGATGACTCGAATCGTAATAATAATGAATTGGGCAAGTGTGCTAGTGTGGGCCAGTGGGCCGGGAAATACACGTGACATGTCGACGACATTTGCATGCATGAACATGCATGGACTGGCATGCGAGTGTGTGAGACTCGGTGCATGAGCATGTGATTGGTGTACGTGTGATAATGTGTGCCACGTACGTGCCGTGATTATTATATATCGAACTGCCTAACCTGCAGGGTCAGAGAATTATTTGATTGTTGTTGCATTATGGTTTCAAATATTCATTTCCGGTCAGGAGATTGCATGCTAGCCTAGCCTAGGTTTAGGGGTTGAACTCACTGAGATTCGTCTCACGGTTGTGAAAATCGAAACTTTTCAGACCCCCAGCCGTAAAGATGCCTCCGAGGAGTTGCCAGATGATTCTATCGAGTCGTTCGACCCTGACTGGGAGCCCTAGAGCAGGCCGGTACCATGGGAAGCGAAGACCGTCTCTTTTTGAATAGCATTCATATCCTAGTTAACCTAACCACCTGTGCCACCTACCCTTTTTGATATAGTGGCAGTTCAATACTGATGTTGAGGTTTTTGGAGTTGTACAAATGGATAGTGGAAAAAGGCTTTCACTATAATAGTACAAGTGTATATTCTTGTTTGATGGCTGTTCTACCTTGGTCTCACGTGTGTTGTTTTGTACGGGTGTATATATATATTTATATACGTTGTTTCCGCATGTGACTTATCTCTGATTGGGCGTTGGGTCGGCGACCCATCCTGGGAGCGTTGCATCACAAACGACCGGAGATGGGATGCTCGCGCTTCGTGGGGTACGGGGCGTGACACCGTCCAAGCGAAATATGGTGATGGTGTGACGCAAAAGATTTTCAACTTGCTTTTTAAAACTAACAAAGATGTCATAAAAGTGAGATTTTAATCTCATAGGAAATAACCATGAATATTTGGAAAAATCATCGACAAAGAGAACATAATAGGAATAATTAGAACAAGATAATGTGGGAGCAGGGCCCCAAACATCACAATGTAAAAATTCTAGAGGACGTCTAGAGGTAGAATAAGACTTGAAAAAAGGAAGCTTGTGACTCTTCGCCCGCTGACATGAAGAGCAAATGCGAGATCCCGATTTATTGGAAATAGAAGCGACTGAGAAAATCGCCCGTTGAATGTCATTAGAGGGATGGCCGAGACGAGCATGCCATTGGTCCGAGGTGATGGAGGAATTGTAATGAGCTTTTGGGGTGGTGGAGGATGGTGGAGTGTGAAGTGGGTACAAGCCGTTCTCAACTGGCCCTTGATATAGTATCCTCCCCGTGACCTTATCCTTAATACAAAAACTAGAGGCATCGAAGTTAAAGAGACAATTGTTATCTTTGGAAAATCGATAAACAGAGAGTAAATTGTGTAAAGCTGTGAGACAATGAAATATAGATTTAAGGTGAAGAGGTGATGAAGAGGATGAAAGGGTAGTGGAACCAACATGTGCAATGGGCATACCGTGGCCATTACCTATCTTAACAGTGTCATTACCATCATAAGCAGTTGAAATTTGGAGATTTTCGAGTTCCGGGGTGAGATGATGGATGGCTCCGGTGTCAGTGTACCAAGTGTTGGGTGGGGTCGAGGCAGTGGCAGCCATTTGCTGCAAGTTTTTCTGGTGGATGGCGGCCTTGATAGGTATAGTCCATTCGGTGATAATAGTCGATGGCAATATGACTCATACGATTGCAGATCTGACATTGTGAATGAACACCCAAAATTTGAGATTTGTTGGCTTTGGGGTGATGGTCGTTGTTGCATCGATCCAGAGGAGGTGGAGGACTGCTGGCGTGGAGGAAATGTTCCATGAGATGGTGCATGGCCGCGGCCCTGAGAGAATTGACGAGAGTTGTTGGGCCTGAAAGGTTTGGAAGCCATCAATGCAGTAGACTGAGCTGAAACCGCAGGCGGTGTATCGTTAGTCAAAGAGAGATCCTCACAGATTAACAGGGTATGAAGTTCTTCAAAAGATAGGGTCGATATCCTAGCACGAATACAAACCGAGGAACAGAATTGTCGATATGATGTTGGTAGCCCATCGAGGATGTGAATAAACAAATCATCCTCGCTTGAGAGAGCCACAGGCTGCCAGCTAGTCAGAAATGACCTTAAATTGCTGGAGATAATCAGCCATAGATTGAGTGCCCTTCTTGAGTCGAGTAAGCAACCGTTTGAGGGACATCACATAGGCAGGTGCTGTAGAGGCATATTTATTATTGAGCAGATCCCATGCTTGCTTGGGAGAAGTAAGTTCGATGATATATGGAAGAGCAGAGTCGCTTAATGTGGCATTGATCCACGATAATAGCAGCTGGTCTTTTTCAAACCAAGTTGGATATGTGGGATCATCAGATGAAGGTGGAGAAACAGAGCCATCAACATGATACATCAGGCGATGACCATGCAAAATAGGCATGAACAAGGATTTCCAAAGGAGATAATTGGAGGCATTCAGTTTGATTGGGACAAGGCTATAAATGTTTGAAATCACAATAGGTGGGGATTGAACTAGGGTACTGATAGCGCTAGTAGCTTCAGAATTGTTGGAGGCAGCCACGAGGAAGAAGAAGCAGGATCACAAATAATACTATTATGCAGAATGCTCTGATACCATAAAGAAAGTAAAAGAAGCTTTGAATTTTTTTAGATTTTCCTTGTTCTTCTATTGATATACAAAATACGTTTAAATAGATACATAGTTACATGATGAGGGCAAAATTGATTCCTTAAATCAAGGAAAGTATCCTCAAATTGAGGAAAGAATTTTAAATTCAAATCGAGGAAATTATCCTAAAAGATTTTAGGATGATATGAGATTATCCTAAAAGATTTTAGGATGATATGTTATCATTATTGTCCTTTTAAGAGTCATCGGATGATTCTTTTGATCCCTTTCTTTTTGCAAATTTACGTCTAATCTTCTTTAAGGTCTGAATTGAGTTGATATGAAGAGAGATATGATGGAGTTCCTGTTCCTTTGATGTTTTGTAAAGATGTGACGCATCTTTCCCTCTCACGTAGTCCTTAAAGCTTCCCGTGACACACGATTTGTCGAAGGAGTCCAAAAAAAAACAGAAAAAGGTTCGAGACTCAAAAGTATTATATATATATATAAATCTGAAAAAGGTTTGCAATTATAGGAGAGTTTTTTTCATTATTAGGCCGATACTGAGTTTTTCTAAGAATTATCTTAATATTGATAGATGTATACATAGAAGGTTGTCATGTACAAAGGATGTGCAATTACTATCGAGAGTAATTTCTATAATATAAAATTTGGTTTTCATAATTTAGTAATTTATTCATTAACTTTATTGGGTATTATTGTCCTTTCAAGAGTCATCGGATGATTCTTTCGATCCTTTTCTTTTTGCAAATTTACGTCTAATCTTCTTTAAGGTCTGAATTGAGTTGATATGAAGAGAGATATGATGGAGTTCCTGTTTCTTTGATGTTTTGTAAAGATGCGACGCATCTTTCCCTCTCACGTAGTCCTTTAAGCTTCCCGTGACGCACGATTTGTTGAAAGAGTCCAAAAAAAACAAACGGAAAAAGGTTCGAGACTCAAAAGTTATATATGTGTGTGTGTGTGTGTATTCTTATAAATCTGAAAAAGGTTTGCAATTATAGGAGAGTTTTTTTCATTATTAGGCCGATACTAAGTTTTTCTAAGAATTATCTAAATATTGATAGATGTATACATAGAAGGTTGTTGTGTACAAAGGATGTGCAATTACTCTCGAGAGCAATTTCTATAATATAAAATTTGGTTTTCATAATTTAGTAATTTATTCATTAACTTTATTGGGTATTATTGTCCTTTTAAGAGTCGCCGGATGATTCTTTCGATCCCTTTCTTTTTGCAAACTCACGTCTAATCTTCTTTAAGGTCTAAATTGAGTTGCTATGAAGAGAGATATGATGGAGTTCCTGTTCCTTTGATGTTTTGTAAAGATGCGACACATCTTTCCCTCTCGCGTAGTCCTTAAAGCTTCTCGTGACCTGGAAACTTTCCAAGTAAAAGTATGCAAACCATTTCAATTATGTTGGGAAAGAAGGAGATGAAAATCATAGAGAAGAAGGCAGGAATCACATTTGATTCAATCACTAAAATTAAACCTATCAAGTTTTTCGTGGAAATTGAATGTTTAATAATAACCGTGGATATGAAGAGAAATGATTAATGAACCTGCTCCTTCCACGTCTTTTAAAGATGCAACACATCTTTTCCTCTCGCGTGGTCCTTAAAGCTTTCCGTGACACGGAAACTTTCCGAGGAAAAATATGCAAACCATTTCAATTGTGTTGAGAACAAAGGACATGAAAATGATTGAGAAGAAGGCAGGCACCACAGTTGATTCAATCACTAAAATTAACCGATCAAGTTCTTAGTGGATATTGAATGTTCAATAATAATCATGGATGCCAAAATGTACTTGAATATCTGTTACGTTTATTGTGTGGTCTTAGAATCACACTATTAGCAATAACGTTAATTTTTTTATAGAGTATTTGATCATTTATTTGTTGTTCTTGATTATTGTCGGGTTGAACTATAATACTAGGAACAACTTTAGAAGTTTTAGGTATAGGAACTTTCACCCTAGCATCTTGAATGCAAACATCACGCATTCTTTCACTCCCACTGATGTCAACATCTTCGACGAACCTAGCATTTCCAGATTCAACAATTCTTGTACTATGATTATGACAGTAAAATCTATACCCTTTAGATTTCTCTACATAACCAATGAAGTAACCACTGGTTGTTCTTAAATCCAATTTCTTTTCATGTGAATTGTAAATTCTTACTTCTGTTGGACAACCCCAAACATGCAAGTGTCGTAAACTAGGTTTCCTTCCTATCCACAGTTCAAAGGGAGTCTTTGGAACTACCTTACTAGGAACCCTGTTTAATAAATATATAGAAGTCTTTAATGCATACATCCACAATGATAAGGGTCGATATGAATAACTCATCACACTCCTAACCATTTCCATTAAAGTACGATTATGCCTTTCTGTTACACTATTTTGTTGTGATGTACCTGGCATCATGTATTGAGCAAAAATACCATGTCTTTCAAGGAATTTAGCAAATGGACCCAGATATTTTCCGATTCATCATACTTTCCATAATATTCACCACCTCTATCCGACCTTACTAGTTTCAATTTTTTTATCTAATTGCCTCTTGACTTCTTTAATATATACTTCAAGTGCATTCACTGAATGAGATTTATCATGCAATAGATAAATATAACCATAACATGAAAAATCATCAATAAAGATGACAAAATAACATTCTCCACCAAAAGATGGAACATCAAAAGGACTACATATATCACTGTGTATAATTTGAAGAAGCTTTGTGCTTCTTGTGACACCTTTCTTAGTGTGTTTTGTTTGTTTACCTTTAATACAATCAATACACACTCCAAGATCAGTAAGATCCAAATTCGGAAGAATTTCATTCTTCACTAATCTTTACATTCTTTCTTTGGATACGTGACCCAAACATTTATGCCACAAGTAGGCAGAATTCTCATCAATTAAACTACGTTTAGTGCCAACATTATGATGCAAGGTCATTAAAGTTTCAACAAAAGCATTATCAAGTTTAAACTTGTAGAGACCATCACATAAATTTCCAGTTCCAATAGAATTATTATTCTTATATAAACTGAAAGATCCACAACCAAACTTAAAAGAGAATCCCGCTACATCAAGTTTTGGCAAAGAAACTAAATTGCGGGAAAATGTAGGTACATAAAGGGTTTGAAACAAATCCAAATAATGCCCATTATCAAAGATCAAACGATAAGTGCCAATACCTTCAACTGGAGCTTTGTTTCCATTAACCGTGAACACATACTTCTCATTTGGCTTTATGGTTTGGATCGAAAGAAATCCCTACAACATATTTGAAACATGAGTGGTGGCACTAGAATTAGTCCACCAAGTATTATGAGGAACTTCGATAAAGTTTGATTCAAAACATACTAAAGCACAAGGCTTACCTTTCTTTTCAAACCAAGCTTTACGCTTCCGGTAATCATTCTTGAATTGTCCAATTTTATTACAAAAGTGACATTCGATAATATTGCGTTCCTTCTTGTGGATTTCAGCTTAGAAGAGTCATTCATGTTGTGTAAACATTTCTTCTTGCTCCTTCCACCTATCCTTTTGGAATTCTTTTCAACTTCTTAATGACTTAAGAGATGAACATAATGAGTCTTTTGATTCTTTATCCCTGTTTCCTCTTGAACAAGCATACTGGCCAATTTATTTACATTCCACTTGTCATTTATGGTGTTGTAATTTACTTGAAATGGTCCATATTGTTCATGAGGCAATGAATTAAGTATGAACTATACTAAAAAGTACTCATCCACGTTCATTCATATAGTCCTTAATTTTGCCGCTAAGTTTGTCATCTCAAGTACATGTTCATGCATGGTACATGAACATCATATTTCATGGTGATCAAAGTACTCATCAATGTACCAGCAAGTGACTTATCAACAGTTGTGGGAAGAGTGGTCTTTAAGTTGTTCGCAACTGTTATCCGCATAAATATTAAGCTTAATCTGTTCGATCTTTCCCAAGCTTTATAGAAAGACTTTTCATTATCGATGCTCTCATTAGTAATAGCAGCCGGTTCCTCAACTTGAACTACTAAATCAAGATCCAGGACACTTGGGTGAAATTGGACTTGTTCACTCCAAGTAGGGAAACTCATTCTATTGAATAAAGGAACAGATGAAGCATGCGAATGAAGAGAAACAGGTACAGATACTACAAATATGCAAGACAATACTCATACATTAATGCTTTGAGAATATCACATAATCATATTCAAATTAAACAATACATGTACATCATAATTCTCCTTTGGTTGATCCTACAGTAGACAAACATACAATAAACCATAATGATGCTAATAACTTTTATTTTGTAATTATAAATACACCTCATTAAAATTTATTTGATATCTTTGGATATACAAATAAATCTAACAAGACATATTAATTACCAACTATTACATTCATAAATTATAAGAAATTCATTAACTTTTGGGTGAATCCCTAAAGTCTTATAATAAATGAACTTCAATATACCCGTGACACAAATAAGGATATGTAATATATCAATATCAGTCAAAGCATCAATTAATCATGGATAATTGAATGAAACTTTATACAATTTCAAAAATTCAAGATACCTTAAGGTTTGGCCACTTTGGTGACTAACAAACCATTCATAATTGAATTTATTAAAATTGTAAAGCACAATAATTGTTTCATTCACAAACATTCACCAAATTGCATGCTTAGGGAAAAATCGTAAATTAATGCATAAGAGCAAAACTATAAAATCAGAATTCATTAGGGGCAGAACCGAAAATTTAGCAACCAAGGGCAAAATGGTAAATAATTCGGTCAATGGCAAAACAATAAATAATTCATAAATGGCAGAAATAGAAATCACCAGCCAAGGGCAGAAACGTAAATTTACACAAAAGGGGCATAACCTTACTTTAGCACAAAGGGGCAGCACGCGCCTCAACTACTGAGCGAGCGCGTGGATTCCACGCCCCCGTCTCTCCTCGCACGTGGCACGTGGGTCTTACCTGCCTAAGGCCTTTATTGGGTGATTGGCCATTTTCCGCTTCCGCCCAACCTTCTTCCGCCCGGGTCTCCTCCGACAGCCCATCTTTGACCAAATTAATCTGTGGGTTTTGGAGACCACACTAGCACAACCACGCAGGTCCAAGCTTCGGCGAACTTTATCCATAAACCATACATATTTTTAATAATTGGAAAAATCATAAGATCCTAAACTATGGCTCAGATACCAACTGTTAGAGATAACGTAATTCTTTTATGCGAAAAACTTCTGAAATCCAGGATATTATATCTTAATTATTTTCACAATAAGAAGAATGAAGACATACATTTATCTATAGCGTTGCCCTTGAAGATAATTGTCGCAGAAATAGAAGAAACGTAGAAATTTGATATCTCTCTCTTAATCCACTTTTCTCTCTAACGTATTTTATCTGATGGGGGATAGAATACAACCGTTCGTTCTTCTTGGATGGAGAGAGGACCAGACTCTATTTATATGGGTTATCAATAGGTGTCTTCCATAAAAGCATGTTCCATTTCATAAAAGTCGCACCTCTTCGGAGGAACTGGAACTTCTTAATAAAAATGCATCTTTTGATCTTTTTCATAACCAAGATGTTTTGGCACTTAATTTATTAAACCATTAATTAATAACATCACGTGGGTCACAATTATTCTTACATCACTTGCTCTCAATGGGTGTGATTTCTTACATTGCACGGGTCCTATGTAGACTCACCTGATTCTCAAGTAGCCAGAAGACAGCCACTGCTGCCGCTTTCCATTGTGTGACATTCCGAATTTCGGCCCATTTTTGTGATTTATAAAATGTGTAATTTGTCAGTGTGCTTATAGTAAAATCTCGCCGAGAACTGATCACTCTCGGTTATTATTTTTAAATTAGAGATTTCGCTAGAATCGCACTCGATCGAATTTGATCGTTATTTAGACCCCGAACTTGGCAGTCGATTTTCGGAAGTTTCTGGATGAAATAAATTGGATGGTGTCGATATTGTTGTGGCCAGCGTTGAGATTGTCAGGAATAATGGAAAAAGGGGAGTTTTTGACCGGGTGCGAATTTGGACTAGTAGACCTCCCTCGTGGTAGTTGATTTAATTAACTTGGCCTTTGTCCCTTATTATATTCTAGGATTAATTTGGACCGTCGGAACGTTGTTGGTTTTAATTATGGGCCGTTGAATTGCATTATTTATTTGATTGAACATTTAAATTTATTCCCCCTCTCTCTCTCTCTCTCTCTCCTCCCTCTGCCGTGTCTGCGCACGTCTGCCCATGCCTCAGACACCCCCTCCCCTACTTTTCGCTCACGTTTCCTTCTCTCTCTCTCTCTTCTCTTCTTTTCTTTTCTTTTCTTCCTCTTCCTTTTCTTTTCTTCTTCGTATCTTCGCCCCGACTCCTGCTTCGCTTCTGCTTCTTCCTCCGCCTGGCCGCACCAAGCCGACCGCCTCGCGCCGCCGTTGCTCCTACCGAGTTGCGCCGCCGCTCGCCCAGCCGCCGGCCGCGCCGTCGCCGCCGCGACCCCCCTCTCTTTTCCCTTCCCCTGTTTTCTTCGCCCGACTCCTCCCCTGTTCTGGCCGAGTCTCCGCCGCCCTAGCTCGTCGGCTGCGCGCTCGACCAGCTCGCCGCCGTCGGTGCCACCGCCCCACGCCTCACCACCATCACCATTCCGTCTCTCTCCCTCTCCCTCTCGCCGTGTCTCTCCCCCACCTGCTCTCTCTCTCTTTCTCAGCCGCTCTAGGGCTTCACCAGAGCCACCGCTCGCCATCACTGTTCCGGCGCGGATCCACTGCTGCCCAGCCACCCTTGCTGCTTATTCAGCCTTGATTAAAGCTTAGGATTCTAAGTGAGTACAACCCTAAATCCTAATTAGACTAATGTGTGTTTCTAGATGGGTTTTAGGGGTTAATTAGGTTAATTTAGGGGTTAAATGGTGGAGGCTGTTAAGGGCTGTTATCGTGGCTGTTTTGGTGGTTAATCATGATGATTTAATTGAGATTTAGAGTCCCGTATTGTGCTGTGAGTCGGCTGAGCTTGGGCGCTTCGATTCGGATAGAAATTGTGGACTTGGCGGGAGAAACTTGTGATCCAAACGGTGGCTGTTAGGGGCTGATTTTGTGGCGCATTTGGTGACCTAGACTGATAATTTGACTGAGGTTTGGCGGTCCATAACGTGCTGCGTGGTGGCTGATCACCAGAGTTGTGATTTGGACAAAAATTGTGGTTTTGGCGAGTGAAATTTGCGAGCTAAATGGTGGCTGTTTTCGTACTAATCTTGTGGCTATTTTACGGGCTTAGTGTGATGATTTAGTTGAGGTTTAATGACCCGTATAGTGCTGTGAAGTGGCTGTGCATAGGTGCCTCAAATTGGGCGAAATTGTGAATTTGGCGGGTGTAAATTGAAGACCGAATAGCGGCTGTTTTCATGGCGGTTTTGGTGGTCTAACGGGATCATTTTAATGAGGTGTAATGACTTGGAATGTGCTGCATGAAGGCTGAAAGTATTGGAATGATTCGGCCCGAGTTTGGGGTTAATTTCGGGTTAAAATGTGGATTATAGTGCGCGCCTCATTTGGCCCTCGCCGGCGTTGAGCGAGGGCGGCCCTCGCCAGATCCGACGAGGGCGGCCCTCGCTGGCGTCGACCGAGGTTCGCCCTCGCCTGGGCGAGCGAGGGGGGCCCTCGCCCTACTCAGGCGAGGTCGACCCTCGCTGGCGTCGGGCGAGGGTCGACTCGCTGAGTCGGGCGAGGGCCGCCCTCGCTCGCCCGGGCGACGGCGACACTCGCCGGCGTCGGGCGAGGTCCGCCCTCGCTTGGGCGAGCGAGGCGGCCCTCGCCCGATCCGACGAGGTCGACCCTCGCCGGCGTCGAGCAGCCCGGGGCGAGCCTCGCCCGATGCGGCGAGGTCGACCCTCGCCGGCGTCCGAGCGAGGGCGGCCCTCGCCCGGCGTCGGCGAGGGCGGCCCTCGCCGGATCGGGCGAGGGCGACCCTCGCTCGACGCCGGCGAGGCCGCCTCGCTCGCCCGGGCGAGGGCGACCCTCGCCCGACGCCGGCGAGGGCCGCCCTCGCCGGATCCGGCGAGGGCCGCCCTCGTTCGCCAAGACGAGGCGACCCTCGGCCGACGCCGGCGAGGGCCGCCCTCGATCGGCGCCGGCGAGGTCGACCTCACCAGATCGGGTGAGGCCGCCTCGCTCGCCCGGGCGAGGCGGACCTCGCTCGGCGCCGGCGAGGCCGCCTCGCCGGATCGGCGAGGGCCGCCTCGCTCGACGCCGACGAGGGCCCCCTCGCCGGATCCGGCGAGGGCAGCCCTCGCCCGACGCCGGCGAGGCCCCCTCGCCGGAAAGGAAAAAAAAAAGAAAAAAAAAAAAGAAAAAGCAAAAAAGACGAAAATGCCCATGGACTAAATACATTGGGGTAAATGTGTCACAAAAAGCAAAGTTCGGGATTTTTGGTGTCACAAAAAAAAGTTCGGGGTAAATGTGTCGCAGATGGCAAAGTTTGGGGTTTTTGATGGTTTTTTCCCATAAAAAAAATGCCACGTCGGATTTCCGGCGAAAAATTGTGTACGGCACTAGAGTTGGCACTTAAGTGATCGTTTTTAAAAAATTTTAGCACTTAAGTGATCGTTTTTAAAAATTTTTAGCACTAAAGTGATCCAAAAAAAACTTATGGCACAAAAGTGAGCGCCGTACACAAGTTATGGCACTTGTAGTGTTCTTTTGCCCAAATTTATGCAAATCTGGTTTCGGCATTCCGTCGAACACATGATGAGTGTCTTAGGTGAGGATCTTATATGCAAAACTAGAGTAAGTTTTTGATTCCATAATATGACATTAGTAGAAATCCATACCAAATGGCGAAATAAGGTAATGAAGAAAAATGGCGTTGGATGGTGTTCAACGGCAACCATAACAGCTCCAACTAGACTCAAATTGACGATGAGGAGAGTTGTGAACGCAAAGACGAGTGAGAAAGAAGAGTTGGATATCGCTGAAGGGCAAGAGACACCGAGAAGCAGACCCCAGTAGCAGCGTTTCCCTTGAGAGACCTGATTCGATGCTGTTGCAGAAAAATGAGGTTCAAGGATATGATGTTCCTACTGGGAGAGAAGACGAGGTCGCCGGATGTGATGCTGATTAGAGCGGATCGGCGGGATCCGGCGATCAAAGCTCAACTATGCGATTAAGAGCAACATGAAAACCAGCAAGGAGGGGGAGATAGGCGACTCAGTCTTTAATATAAAAATCTGACATGGACTCATTTGTAATATAAAAATGCCAAAGTTGGATAAAAAAAATTAATTATAAAAGCCACGGAATCATTTTGATCGGAATTTCTCGTCGGAGGCACTTAGGTAATCGTTTTATGTCCGATTTGGCACTTAAGTGATCCGTCGAAAACTTTTGACACTAAAGTGAGCGCCGAGCACAACTTTTGACACTTCTAGTATCCTTCTGCCTTCTTTTCAAGAAAGTTTCTACAAGATAGTTATATTTCTATTATTGGCTTTAATGGAAGTATTGACTTTAAGATATAATGTCTCACATAAGAAGACAATGACCCACTCTCTTTTTTTGCATAAGGACACAAAAAGCGCCAAAAGTTTCATATGGCGCTCACTTTAGTACTAAAAGTTTTTGCCAACTCGCTCAAATGCCAAATTGGAGAAAAAACAATCACTTAAGTACCTTCGACGAGAAATTTCGATCAAAAATATTACGTGGCTTTTATAATTAAACTTGGGAAGAAGGACACTAGAAGTGTCAAAAGTTGTGTACGGCGCTCACTTTAGTGCCAAAAGTTCTCACCGACTCACTTAAGTGTCAAATCAGAGAAAAACAATCACTTAAGTGCCAACGGCGAGAAATTCTAGCCAAAATAATTACGTGGCTTTTATAATTAAAAAAATAAGCTGAGTTGGCATATTTGTTAAAAAAATCCAATCCACGTGGATTTTTGCCCCTCTCTCTATAGAGTTTCGCTCTCTCTCTTGCTTTGTGTGTGCTTTTCGGCTCCATTTTTAGCTTCCTCAAGATCATCACTGACCTCTCTCTCTTGATCCATCATTATGGGTTTGATTCGCTTCAGCCTCCTTCTTCCTACTTCAGTTCAGTAGATTTCACAGTGCGATCGCTTCTTCACCCCCAATCCCGATGCTTGGGGGTTGTCTCTCGGCAATCGCAAAGGTTTGTCGTACTTCGCCGACTTCGAAGAGCTACTAGATCTTACGAAGAGTTGACACAAATGCCAGATATGGGTGAAAAAGGTTAGTGGCCGCATTGATCGGGACTTCATGCGAGACCATCTCATCAAGATCTCGAAATTCTTGCATTGGTTAGGCAGCTGAAATCACTCGATTTGGTTTGCATTGGTTAGGTTGCTCCAATGCGTGTTTCTAACTTCATCTCTTTCATAAAACAGTGTCTCTTATTGCTTTCGAAGAAGAAAATTTACGCCCTTTGAAATTTTTTTGAATTATGTTAGCTTAAGTTGGCTAATATTCCATTTCACAATTAAGGAAGCTTTATAAGCAATTTCTTTTTTGAGCTCTTTAACTTTTCTGCTAATATGGAGTTTCATTGGCCTACAACGGGCTTTTGATCTGTCATGTTATTATTAGTTCTATACTTGTAACTGGGGCCTCTGTCAGTTTTGGCCTAAAAAGGGGCAAAAAGGCCCTCTGGAGTTGTCTTTGGCAATGATTCTATCCTGGAGATAATACTTTGTTTAATCCCTTTTAATATAGTATATTTGGGATTTTGTGGGAGACTTGTAGAAGAAAAGATCACGAGGAAGGTCAACATGGAGGGAAAATGCATTCAAAATGTTTCATCTCAAGACTTGAATGATTCTGACACTAGTGAAGCTCCCCTTGAGGTTGAGTTTGTCAATGTGATGGAGAATGATAAGCCAGCAAAGATTACTTCACCGCTCGATAGTTGTTTTGATTTTGACGCAGCTTATGATCGATTTGTGCTTTGGTCCTGCAATCTCTATGCAATGCATGCAGGATCAGGAGCAGGAAGAAGAGGCAAGTCGTGATTGGCCTGAACAAGATCAGAGTGGAGATTAAGAAGGCAAAGCGCAGCAACAGCGGCAATAGCCGTTCCTTGAAGCGGAGGGTCTTGGCCTAGGGAAGAGAAGCGTTGATGCAGAGATTGATGGGGTTGATATTGTTAAGTGTTGAGTTGAATATTTTTGTTTGGTGGGAAGCCAACCCCTGGATGTTGAGATGTTTTAGTGCGTTATTCAAATTGACCAAATGTAAAGACTAAGTTTAATTTCAATGGACTTTATTTTGTCTATGTTTTTGCCATTTCTATATATTGCTTTTGGTTGTGCTGGTGTGTTAGTTTTGCTGGTTTTGCTTGCACCAACTATTGTATGTGCTAGTGCAAGCACAAGATTCACCAGCTATGTGCTGTTGGTGCAAAGTTAGTGCTAGTGCTTATTGGTCGAGCTACACAAGGTGGTGCAGCTAGTTGCTGCTTGTTTGGGCCGGTGTTTGGCACTGAAATGATCACTTTTTAACAACGATTGGCACTGAAGTGATCACTTTTTAACAACGACTGACACTTAAGTGATCTCTTTTAAAAAAAATTGCCACTCAAATGATCACTATTTACAACTTTTAAACGACGTCGTTTAGAGGCTATATGCTGACTAGACACGTCGACGAGCCACGGAAGACTGAGAAAATAATAAAATATAGCCACGTCGGATTTTCGACGATCCAAATCGGAGTTTGCACTTAAGTGATCGTGTTTTTTAAAAAATGGCACTTGAGTGATCCGAAAAAAAACTTTTTGCACTAAAATGAGCGTCGTACATAACTTTTGACACTTCTACTATCCTTCTTCCATCCACGTGAATAATAAACATAACTTTTGACACTTCTACTATCCTTCGTCCATCCACGTGAATAATAAAAATGACGCAGCACCATCCAACGTGGCTGGGTTGTGTAAAAGCGACATCGCACCACTCTCCTAGGTGAAAAACAACGTCGCCCTTGAAACTCTCAAAATGGGGCTCGGAGGGTCCACCATCGTTCAACGCTCGACTCCCAAGCCAAACGACTCCCTGTCACTACCATTCGCTCGCTGTCGCCCTGCCACTACGTTTGGTTACCACTGCACCAGCGAGTTTCGATTTCCATCCGCACTTTGCCCGGACATCGTTTTGCAGAACCTCAGTTTCGTCCTCACATTCGTCAATACTTGTTCGTGCATCCCCTGCCACCACTGACACAGCAACAAATTTCCAATAACATCAGCAACCAATAGACGAGATTCAGCAATCCCGGTAGGGCTCCAACCCTTTAAATCGGTCCCTGCCACAGTAAATCAGCCTGGTCCAGTTGCTCCTGTGATATCACCCCCATTCTAGCAACACCGGCGGCCGATCAAATCCAGGCGCTTTATAGGAATACCCCAGCATCTCCGGCCCGATTTGTAGTGTTTTGGCCTCGCATATGCAGCGTCATTGTGACTGAAGCTCATTACTCGGTCATCTGATGCAGCCCAGTTACAATCGCCAACAATAACAATAATATTTATCTTCTTCGCTTCGTTGAAACAAATTTGAGCCACTCCTCATGCTACTGCTCTCCATTTGCAAAATTAAGCTGTTAATTTTGGGGGCAAACCGAATTAGGGTTTCAATTTTCGATTGAATAGTCATTAGAGTTTCAAATTTGGGAATTTCCTTCAATTGGCGATTAAGGGTTTATATTTGGGCAAACTTGTAGACGACGTCGTTTAGGGAAATATATGCTGACTAGGCACGCCGGCAAGCCACGTCAATCTAAGAAATTAATAAAATATGGCCACGTCGGATTTCCGGCAACCAAATTGGAATTGGCACTTAAATGATCGTTTTTTTTAAAAAGTAACCCTTAAGTGATCCGAAAAAAAAAATATATAGAAAGATAGTAGTATTGTTCGAGAAGAAGAAAATACGCAATCCAATTTAATTCATCGACATTTCAACCTTCTGAAATAGCCTCGCGCCATTCTGAACCTTGGAGAATCCTTTGTGACACCATTTCAATAAAACTCAATGGTAGAAGAAAACTTTCTACACAGCCACCGTTTCAAATTGCATTGAACCAACGTTGGTCAAAGTTGATCGATTTTTCTTTTCTTCTATATAAAGCATTTTCTTTTTGTGGGGAGCAGCCCAACATATTCGGGAGTCGATTTGAAATATCCGAAGATTGCTCATCACAAATACCTAATAAGAAGGAGTCCTATTATAGGAGGATGCTAAAAAGGAAAAAATCTAAATAAAAAGCCTTATTTAGAAAGAATACCAGGATGGAATCAATTTTAGCGATTGCCCAATTAGTGGAATTCTAATCAATCGGGGGAGATTTCTAATTAGGAGGTGATTGTCAATCAATTAGGGTGGATTCCTAACTTGGGTGGAGATCTACCGCTATAAACAGAAGGGCTTGGGTGGAGGTTTTTTTTTGTGTGCACCAGAAAATACTCTAGAGATATCACAAGAGTCTTCAACAATGTATGTAAACACGAGATATCTTGAGAGTTCAAGTGAAGATGTGTTTTGTGACAATTGTAAGGATTTATTGTTAGAGAAACACCATTAGAGTGTTAATTGTAATCCTTTGATTATAGTGGAGCAGTTTCTAGACCAACGTCCCGCGATTTTTCTCATATTGGGTTTTCCATGTAAAAACTTCTGGTGTATCATTGTTCTTTTACTGTGCTACTTACGTTTTTCTACGAAGAGAATATACGATGACATCTTGCGCGATTTTGACAGTTAGAATTTTGCTGCGATTGATTGCGATCTGACTTAATTTTCAACAAAGTGGTATCAAAGCAGAGGTTGTAAAAGATATCAGAAGACAAGGTCAACATGATCATGCCCACGGCTACGAATTATACAATGTGGAGTGCAAGATGGAGGATCATCTCTATATCAAAGGCTTGGAAATACCAATCAAGACAAGAATGCCTCCAAAGGGCATGGTAAAGACTCTAGCACTAGTTCCTAAATTAGCAAAACCTGGAGAGGAAGGAGAAGATTCCTCAAAAGCCCCAATATTAACACTAGAAGAAGAGGAGGAGAAGGAGGATGAGTGGACTATCCTCAACAAAAGATGTGTTGGCACCATTACAAGGTGGTTCGATCAAAGCATCTTTCAAAACTTCACCCAAGAAGACAATGCTTATGATTTGTGGAAAAATCTAGAGCGGACATATGCGAGGAATGCATCTCGAAACATAGCAACCCTGATAAAGAAGGTGTCGCGTATGGAGTACAAAGATGGAACAAGTGTGTCTGAACACGTAGGCACTACGGAAGGGCTGGTAAATCAAATCAATGCAATGGAGAGGATGATCACTCTGAAATTGCATGCACACTTCCTGACAGGTTCTATGCCAAAAAACTAGGACACCTTAATTTGTGTCAATTCACAATTCCATGGAGCCTTGACCATGGAGTTAGTGAAGAACAGATTGCTAAGTGAAGAGCAAAGGCGCAAGGATGATGGTTACTATAACCATGGTGATAAAACTCTTGTTTCAATTAACAAGGGAAGAAAGTAGATTGTGGGAGGAGCAAAAGCCGTGGACTTAAAGGTCATTCAACCTCAAGGCCAAGGGTTGAGAAGAGGGCTTGTTTTCATTGTGGAAAAACCGAGCATCTCATTAGAGATTGTCGATCGAAGGCAGCTAAGAAGCAAGTTGAAGCACAAGCTACAAATGTCACTATAGTTTATGAAGACATGATGGTTATCCATGATGAGACTAGCAAATATCACCTAGAGGGGGGTGAATAGGTGAATTGAATTCAAATTGATCAATTTTAATGCGAAAATAATTGACTCAAGCAAAGTCTGAACAACATTCAGATTTTAGTCAGATTTTGAATGGCAAACAGACAAATGAGCAATAAAGAGATTTAGGGAACAGAGAATATGCACACAGATATGTATAGTGATTCGGCTTAGATCAAGCCTACGTCCACTCTCCCACACTAACAGTTTACTAGCTGGATTCCACTAGCTGATCGATCAAGAGATTACAAGTTATGAGTAATATTCAGAAGGATCACTCTATCTCTCTTATAACCAGTCTCTCAAGATCACAGATTTAAGCTCGAGAAAGACAAGTAAAAAACTTGTCAGAGTTTGCTCAGACTTTGAAATGGATAATTCTGGATTCGTCTATCTACTACTGCTCTTCGACGATTTGTCTCCTTTTATACTCCTCCACTTTCAAACTAGCCGCTGGACAGTCTTTAGAGGATCATCTTCCAATCTTCATCTTGGATAGATTTGTATATAAAGGATTGAGTAGCCGTTGAGTGATAAAATCATAATCTCGCTAAATCCGGTTGCCAATATAACCAGAGATTTGGTTTTCACAAGTAGAGCTTCTCCATTTAGAAATAAACTTGTCGTGAGATTTGATTGTCAATCAACTTAGGATATCTTGCTATATAAATATTCCTTGCAAAATAGCCTTTTAAGATCGAATCAATCAATTCTTTTTATTAGTGAAATCCAAGCCAGATTACTAGTCGTTGTTTACGTTCTGAGTAAGCGATAACGTCTGGATAAGGTCTTTGCGCTCAGAACTTGAAGTCAGAGTGGTTTGTTGGTAAATTCTGAATATATTGATTCCAATATATAAACTGCGATACTTCTACTTCTTTGCACAAAGTCTGAACTTTGTCTTCTGCAATGCAGAACCTGGATTACTTCTTCTGATAAACTTAAAGTCTGGACTTTCAGAATATAACTGTTTGGACTTAGAATACTTCAAAAGCATTACTTCAAAGTATATATCAGACTTTACTCATGGATAGTTTTGTCTTCATCAAAATCTATTAGGAAGTTTTCTTAACAATCTGCACTGATAAGAGCATCAACTTAACATGTCAGGATACCACTTGGGTAGTTGATTCCAGAGCCTTCTTTCATGTAGCTCCCAAGAGAGAATTTTTCTCTTCATATACAGCTGGAGATTTCGGTCTCGTGAGAAAGGATAATGATGGCTCGTCAAAGATTGTTGGCATAGGAAGTGTTGAGATCGAGACTAACAATGGATGCAAGCTGATCTTGAAAGAGTTAAGGCATGTCCCTGATATTCACCTTAATCTGATCTCCATAGGAAAGCTAGATGATGATGGTTATGTGAGTCACTTCGGCGAAGGGAAGTGGAAGTTAACCAAGCGTAACTTGGTGGTAGCAAGAGGAGTGAAAAATATATCACTCTATACCATACAAGTGAAGTTATGCGGCAGAGATGTTAATGCATTGAGAGAGGTATCTATCGAGCTTTGGCATAAAAGACTTGGACATATTAGTGAGAATGGAATGAAGTTTCTCACATTGAAGAATTTACTCCCGGACATAAAAGGTACCTCTATAAATCCTTGTGAAGACTGTATTGGTAGGAAAAAATAATAGAGTTGCCTTTAAATCAATTTCACCATTGAAAAAGGCCAATCGACTTGATTTGTTACATACCGATGTTTATGCTATGACTTTGAGAACTGCTGATGGTGCTTTCTATTATGTTACCTTCATAGATGATTTTTCAAGGAAGGTGTGGGCTACTGCATTGAAGACAAAGGATTAAGTTCTTGATACCTTCAAGGGTTTGCATGCGAAACTAGAAAGGGAGACCGGCAGAAAATTGAAGTGTGAGGGCTAACAATGGCGGGAATACCGAGGGCCATTTGAGGATTACTGTAGAGTTAATGGCATAAAGCTCGAGAAAATAGTGCATAAGACACCAACACAACGGTGTTGCCGAGAGGATGAATTGAACAATATGTGAGAGGATAAGGTGTATGCTCTCCCATGCGAAGTTGTTAAACTCTTTTTCGGGGGAGGCAATGAGGACGGTGGTAGATTTGATAAATTTGTCACCTTCGATTCCACTCAAAGGTGAGACACCACAAAGTGTATAGAATGGTAAGAATTCATCTTACAGTCACTTGAGAGTGTTTGGTTGTAGGGCATTCTCACACATACCAAGAGATGAACGAGCCAAGCTAGATGGAAAGGCCAAGGAGTGCATATTCTTGGGATATGCTCACGAGGATTTGGCTATAGATTGTGGGATCCCGAAAGTAAGAAGGCGTTTCGAAGCCGAGATGTGGTATTCTTTGAAGATCAAACTATCAAAGACCTCAAGAAGTACGAAGAACCTCAAAGTGTGGAGGAAGAGTTAGTTGACTTGGAGCCTATAGACTCATCAAAATTCTGTTGGTGCAGAAACACAAAAAGAGGTTGAGAATGATTCGACTGAGCAAGCACAAACCGAGACAGCAGCCAATGATGAGGCTGCCGAAGGAGTTGAGGCCAAGATTAGTAATGAAGATGGTGGAGATGCTGGAGCGGAAGCTCAAGAAGAAGGAGAAGCAGAAGAAGCAGAAGTTGATGATGAGGTTGAGGAGGAAACGATTGATGTTGATGATGTTCCTTAAGAGCAGCCAAGGAGATCAACGAGAGAAAGGCAACCTAACATAAAATACTCGCTAAAGTATGTGTTTCTCACTGATGGGGGAGAACCCGAGAATTTACAAGAAGTGGAAATTGATATCCACAAGAAGGAATGGATGAAAGCAATGCAATAAGAGATGCAATCCCTGCATGATAATCACACCTATGCTTTGGTGAAGCTACCAAAAGGCCAAAAAACACTCAAGAACAAATGGGTGTTTAGGTTAAAGGCTACAAAAAACAGCCCCAAACCACGTTACGAAGCAAGATTGGTGATGAAGGGTTTCGTTAGCAAAAGGCAATTAATTAGGAGGAGATTTTCTCTCCTGTTGTAAAGATGCCATCCATTCTAGTTGTTCTTGGTTTGGCCGCAACCTTGAACTTGGAGGTCGAGCAACTCGACGTAAAAATAGCATTCTTACATGGCAATCTTGATGATGAGATATATATGGAGCAACTCGAAGATTTTGTGACCAAAGGGAAAGAAAATCTTGTATGCAAGTCGAAGAAGAGTCTCTATGAGCTCAAACAAGCTCCAAGGCAATGGTACAAGAAATTTGATTCATTCATGGAGAGGAATGAATACAAGAAGACAACGGGAGATCATTGCGTGTTCATCACAAAGTTCCATGACAGTGATTTTCTGATTTTTTTTATTATTATTATATGTTGATGATATGCTAATTGTGGGTAATGATATCAAAAAAATCATGAAGCTCAAGGAGGAGTTGAGCAAGGAATTTTCCATGAAGGACCTTGGACAAGCAAAGCAAATACTTGGGATGAGGATACTGCGCGATAAAGCTTGTGAAAAGTTGTGATTATCCCAAGAGAGATATGTAGAGAAAGTTGTGCAAAGATTCAACATGAGCTACGCCAGAGCAGTCAGCTCGCCTTTGGCTAATTATTTTCAGCTTAACACGAGGCAGTTTCCCTCAAGTGAAAAGGAGAATGGAAAGATGCTAAAGATTCCTTATGCCTTTGCCGTTGGAAGCCTCATGTATGCGATGATGTGCACACGACCAGTTATTGGGTATGCTATTGGAATTGTTAGCCGATACATGTCAAACCCCGGCAAACAACATTGGGAGGCTATCAAGTGGATACTTAGGTATCTTAAATGGACATTTAGTTTGTGTTTGTATTTTGGTGATGGAAAACCGATGCTCGAAGGGTTCACCAATGCAGACATAGCAGGAGATGTAGATTACAAGCGATCTACGTCATGTTATTTGATGATTTTTGCAGGTGGAGCTGTCTCTTGGCAATCAAGATTGCAAAAGTGCTTTGCATTATCCACAACGAAGGTTGAGTACATAGCCACCACCGAAGCTAGCAAAGAGATTTGTGAATGAAGAGATTTCTACAAGAGTTGGGGCACAAGCAAGATGAGTATGTTGTGCATTGCGATAGCCAAAACGCCATTCATCTCAGTAAAAATTTCACATTTCATTCGAGGATGCAGCATATTGATATTAGGTATCATTGGATACGAGAAATGTTGGAAGAGAAGCAATTAAAGCTCCAGAAGATCCACGCGAACAAAAATGGTGCTAATATGTTGACAAAGTCTCTACCTACAGAGAAACTAAAATTCTGTAGGAAGGAGGCTGGCTTATCGAAGTGATAAGGAAGTTTAAGACCCTCCATGATGGGCTGGGGGTAGATTTGTTGGGAGCAACCCAACATGTTCGGAGTCGATTTGAAATATCGCGAAGATTGCTCATCAAGAATACCTAAAGAAAGGAGTCCTATTATGGTAGAACGCTGAAAAGGAAAAAAATCTAAATAAGAAGTCTTATTTAGAAAGAATATCAGGATGGAATCAATTCTAGGGATTGTCCAATTAGAGGAATTCCAATCAATTGGGGAGATTTCTAATTGGGAGGTGATTGTCAATCAATTAGGGAGGATTACTAACTTGGGTGGAGATCTACCGCTATAAACAGAAGGGCTTGGTTGGAGGTTTTTTTTTGTGTACACCAGAAAATACTCTAGAGATATCACAAGAGCCTTCAATAATGTGTGTAAATACGAGAGATCTTGAGAGTTCATCAAGTGAGGATGTGTTTTGTGACAATCGTGAGGATTTATTACGAGAGAAACACCATTAGAGTGTTAATTGTAATCCTTTGATTATACTGGAGCAATTCCTAGATCAGCGTCCCGTGGTTTTTCCCATATTGGGTTTTCTACGTAAAAACTTCCGGTGTATCGTTCTTCTTTTATTGTGCTAATTACGTTGTTCTGCAAAGAGAATATATGGCTGACAATTAAAATTCCGCTGCGATTGATTGCAATCTGACTTAATTTACAACACTTTTCAATTTTTCTCCAATACAAGAAGCTATATATTCAACATAAAATAAAATTCGATCGCCATGAATATTGTTTGTAATAACATAATCAGCCACCACACAAAGCACGGAATAGCATGTTCTTCGATATCGTAGAGCTCACAAATCCAGCTCGAAAGCTAAGAAAGACAAATAAGATCAAAGGCTCTCTCCGAAAGCAAGACCTTGGTCATTCATGCATGCCTAATCGAGGGGCACAGGTTCGTATATAGCCGACACAAGATGGTCCATGGTTTCCTGACTGGGAAGGCCGAATCCGTCTCCATATTGGTAAAAAATATGAGAAACTCGTGCCAGGTTGAAACAGGCACCGAGAAAACGCTCAAACCGGGGAACCGAGTAGTCCTCAAACACGACTCTATTATTCATCCTCTTCCAGGTCTCACGCACCATATGCCTGATGTGTTCCCGCGCGGCCACTTATGAAGTGCCGGTTTCATTCATGTAGCATTCAAGCGCCTTAAAGTTGTCACCTCGTGCCAATTCATGCTAAGCAGGACAATATTGATGGATTACATGTCACGCCTCGAACCCCATCGAGCTCGCGACATCCCGCCTCCGGTCGAACAGAGTGCGACGTCCCAGGAATAACGTCGCTGACCCAACGATCCATCAGAGTTAACTCGCGGCGGAAGCAATAAAAAAATCCCGGACATTAAAATTGGAGAACACCAGGAAGGAACAAATCGTCAAACCACCAAGCATATATTACACTTCCAAATATTTACATCATCCGCCAATACAAACCACAAAATAATTTATAAGCACACCGAACTATAAACTCCAAACCACCAAAATATCAAGATCAGCTCTCTAGGTCAGCACTATCCAAAAATGGGGCGCATCCTCCTCTCAGAACTATCCCCTACGCCCTCTCGAAGGCGTCCACTCTGACTCACTGTCCTCGGCATCACCACCTGAATCCTCCGCAGCTGTCTGCTCACCCGACGACTCCGAGTCGACCTCAATCTCGACATTCAGGTGGGGGCTCTGAAATGGTTTGGTTGAAACAACCATGAGATCACATCTCAATAAGTCACAACCTAAGCCCCACCTAGGCTATCACGTAATTCCAGACACATCCAAACGCGCAACCAAACAACCACACAACCAGCAATCAAACATTCACACATACCTGGACTCTCTGCATACGCACCATGCACGTTAGCCCACAATCCCAACATACAATTCTTGCACACATGCCATCACACACTTTCCACATATCAATACACACGCCAATCATACCACAGCAGTACATCACAGCCGCGCGCGTGCCTCGATTATAAAGCAAAACCTACTTGGGCACGTCCCATACCATGCCTAGCAGATTTTACCCCATAATCGCGCACTGCATTACGCGATACAAACACACTCGCACACCAACTCACACCACGCGTCACTTTCTCAAACCTCGCACCTCAAGCCAATTCCCGCTCATTCTCAACCTTTCCACCACTACCGCGCCCGCGTAAAATGCATCAGGCCAACGGTCTTCTGACCTCGTCAGGCATCGACACCCCGTCGGGCCGGGCATCGTCACCTCGTCAGGGACGGCATCGTCCCGCGTAAACGAACACACCTCAGGATGGAATCCTACACACACTTTCCTTCTACCGCGCCCGCGTAAAACGCATCAGGCCAACGGTCTTCTGACCATGTCAGGCATCGTCACCCCGTCGGGCCGGGCATCGTCATCTCGTCAGGGACGGCATCGTCCCGCGTAAACGTACACGCCTCAGGACGGACCTCACCCCGCGTAAACGTACACACCTCAGGGTCTCACCTTTCAAACCAATCCTACATTCCAGTACCTTCATTCCACTCAAACCACATTTGTCACACGGCCACACCTACACACTGCCAAACACGCACACCTCACACGCATTTCACAATTTCACATTCTCGTCACACGAACACGCCACCCAATCACACATTCTTGGCACGCGAATACAATACGCGAATGCACTATCACACCACCACATCTCACGGCCAAACACACACGGCATATCACCAATCCACATTCAAACACACATTCAGGCTCAATTCCCGCCACAAGGGCAGCAACCATTCAACCTCGACACCCCCACCATTCCGCTAATAAAAACGAACATCCAAAGAATCGGGGTAAAATTGGGCAGTTTATACAGTGACCGAAATCCCATCAAAATAAATAGTAAACGAACTCCAAAAATTCTCAATTTTGGATATGTCACAAAACACATCCCGATAAACATTTCTTATGAAGAACACGAAATCCGGTTCAAACTACAACCATGCCTTTTTGTCCCTTGAAATCAGACCAAAATCAGTTTGCTCCAACAGAATATTTTGTCCTCAAAATACATTTATTTCAACACCCAAATCACCTTGAAAAGCTTTTCAATTTTTATATGTTATAGGCACGAATGTTCCCAACAACTTTTGTGAAGGAAGTATTTTGAAAATAGGCCTGGAAAAATTTATAAAAATTCGAACAGACCCGAAGGCGGGTGAACAGTAAATCGGGCAGTTTTATTTCGGTCCAAAGATGGACTTCCGAATGGCATCAAATGATTTCCAAAAATTCCCAAATTAATATATGTTATACTTCAAAATGTTGGAAACAACTTTCATGAAGAAAACTTCCTCAAATTCGACCCTCAAAATTTTCTACAAAAATAGAAAACCGGGTGGGTACAGTAACCGCGAATCCGCGATTCACCCCGAACCTCACGGATTCAAGCCCGAATCGATTTCTACCGAATTCCAACAGCCAAAACTCATTTCCCAACGTCTAATCCAACCCGCAACAACCACTAACAGTCATACTCAGCCACCAATAGCCATGATTAACCACCAATAATCATGATCAATACCTTAATCACCCTCTAAATCCTCTAAACCATACCCGAACGAGTCCGAAAATACCCGACGTCCTAAATAGGGATTAGATCGCGACTTATCGGACTCTAGACTAACTCGGCTAGAGCGGGAAGGTGGAACGGCTGGCCGGCGTGGCTCCGGCGAAACTCCGGCGAGAGAGAAAATGAAGGAAAATGGAGAGAAAGTGGAGAGAAAAGGTGGGAAAATGGGGAGAAAATTTCTGAAGAGGGCTGGTCTGCACGTGAGAGTGAGTGTGGAGAGAGAGAGATCAGCCAACTTGGTCAAATAATTTAATTAGGGGTGCCATGTGTCAAGCTTAGGTAAAAAGGACTAAAATGCCCCTAATTAAATGGTTCCTATTCATTCTTATCTAAAAAGAGAGGGGCAAAAGGGTCAATGGTCCCCAAGGATGCAGCTGATATTTATCCATAATTATCCCAATTTATCCAAAAAAAATTCGGACCCAAAAATTAGCCCAGGGGCAAAATGGTAATTTTCCAGTCCCGGGGCGAAATTCCAATTTTCGCACATACGCGTTCCATATGTGTGTGGCCAACATAATGTGGTGTCGGAATCGCGAAATTCACTTTCTAAGCCCTCGAAAATCAACTGCGAAGTTCCGGGAATAAAATAATATTATTTTTCCAATTTTTGTCGAAATTCCAATTTTTGGCCAAAACCACTCTAAATGTGCGTGGCCACCCCAAAATGACCTTGGCCGCGAAAAATAACCTCAAACGGCCTCCGAATCTAGCCTCGGTGCCCATAGGGGCAAAACTGTAATTTCTGAGTTCTGGGTCGAAATTCCATTTTTCGACCGTACTTACCCCAAACATCATTGGCCACACTAAAATGACGTCATCCTCGTAAAAATAGTCGCGCACGACCTCGAAAATCGACATCCAAGTCCGGATCCAATTTCGCGATCAAAATTGCCCAATCTCAATTTTAGGGTCTCTCACTAACGGGCGGCTGTTTAGGGATTACGCGTATCGACCTATGGTTATTCGAGTCATGGCGACCTCGATCGTCACCGAAGGTCGACTCATGATCGAGTTCTTAGGTCCACGTACATTTCCCTAGGTAGCCATTCCCTAAAGGTTAGTATCCCGAGAATGATCAGTTCCGGGTGAGACTTACTAAAATGAAATGAGAAATAACATCTATTTCATTGATTCCGGAAATAGGTCGAAATTCAGGATGTTACATTACAAACATAAGTCCAAATACTCATCTCACATTCGTATCGAAGATATAAGAAAGAATAGCTTGTCACTATGAATATACCAATGATGTACTCTTTTTTTTTTATAAGCCACTATTTACAAGGAGAAGAATAATATAAAAATAAGTTACCGATGATGTACTGAGATCATTGTTGAGTCGAAGGATCTTGGCAGAGCAATGCACGACACTGGGCATTTTCGACACGTAATCAAGTCCCTCTTCCGTCAATTTATCCGTGGTTAGGAAGTAACTGGTCAACAGCATAACCAGCCCTCCGGCTGAATTCACCGCAACGTCCACGTACTCCTTCAGTGTCGGTTTAGTGCCCTTGTTGTACCAATGGACCTCCTTTATGTACGCCTTGCATTCATTGGCCCACTATAGGATTTGAATTCGAAGAGTGGGTCAATGACCAAGTCGAGGGACGTTCTTTTCTCCTACTTTTACGGATTCTCAAATGTTTAAATAGAAATCATAATGAAAGTTAGAAGTGGAAAAAGGGAAAATTGTCCAAAAACTTTTAAACCTATTATACGACGGCCAATTTAGTCTTAACTCATTCGATTGTGCCAATTTAGTCATAAACATTTTTACAATTTGCCAATTTAGTCATAAACCTTTCAACTATGCCAACTTAGTCATAAACCTTTTGACGATTTATTAATTTAGTCATTCGGGTCAATTTTGACCGGAAATCATTGACGTGGAGGTCTAGTCAAGGCCAATCATCCTACGTGAAATAACCAGTGTTGGACGTGGACAATTTTTGCAATTTTTTGAAATTTGAAAAAATTTTCTAGGCCAACGTCGGCCGTCCGCTGGCCGTGTCATGTAGGACAACCAGCGTTCTTGTCAACGATTTTCAGCTAAAATTGGCCGAAAGGACTGAATTGGCAAATCGTCAAAAGATTTAGAAATAAATTGACAAATCTTCAAAAGGTTTTAGACTAAATTGACACAATTGAAAGGTTTGGGACTAAATTGGCAAATTGCCAAAAGGTTTATGACTAAATTGGTACAATTGAAAGGTTTATGACTGAATTGGCCGCTGTACAATAGGTTTAGGACTTTTTGGACAATTATCCCATAGAAAAATGAATTGCCCTACACGGGCTAGAAATTATTAGGTGAACGATTTATCAAGTCGAGATTACCACTTTCCGCAGGTAAGGGATGGGGTTGATTCCTTGCTCTCTCATTGTCCAATACCCAATTTCGTTGGTGGTGTTGTACAAGAGCATGAAACTATCTCTTATTATTGGAGGAAGTTTATCGATGTCTGTGATGTCCCACCTAGATAAGTTATCACAATTTCAGCAATCTTATGAATTTTACAGTCACTGAATACGCTTTTTAGCAATAATAATGAAAGTTAGTGCCTACCGTTACGTTATTAGCCCAAACCAATCAATTACATAGAAGAAAAAAAAGCTAACATAAACCATGATAGGTCCAAAACACATTGAAGAATTTATTTTATAATATATAGTATTTACTATTTTTTCCATAGCGTTCATAGACTAATTAATTCCGTCTTTTTTCTTGGCAATAATAGTTACAAGGGAAAATGATGATGGTTCTAATACTACGCAGACCTGACAATGAAATCTGTTAAGAGCTCAAGCTCTTCCGGCATCCCATATACGTCATAAACATCATCGATAAGTGTCACCATACAAGCGATCTTCGCATTCATTTCTCTGAAAGCTGTATATTGAGGTTCGAAAACCATTAGAATGCTCCAGAAATAGCATTCCACTAGCCTGTCCCTAAAGAAGGTCGTGTTGGTCGCCCCAAGTTCATCCCACCACCTGAAAAATTTGTCATGTGATGACTAAGTCAATCAAAATGCGCTCCTACCTTGCCAGATTGCATCTGTGAACTATAGAGTGCTTGTGTATACCTTGCCACATTGCTAAGTTCCTTCCTGTAGATTGACTGCACTAAATTGAAGTCTAATTTAGGCTCCGTTCATTTGGCGGAAAATATTCTCCTTTTGGAAAATATTTTCTCGGAAGTCATTTTCCTGGAAAATGTTTTCCCGGAACATAATTTTCCGGTGTTCGGCGACCAATATGAAAAAGTTTCGGAAAATATTTTTCGCCGGCGGTGGCCGGCGGCCGCGGCGGCGGCGGCGGCGACCGCGACCGGCGGCGGCGCGGCGACGGCGGCGGCGGCGGCGGCGGCGCCGGCGCGGCGGCAGGGCCGCGACCTTAGTGAAGAAGAAGAAGAAGAAGCTCCGGAAAATGATTTCCGCTTTTGAAGAAGCGGAAGTCATTTTCCATAAACTTAGGCTATTTTGTGAGGGGGGGAAGGAAAATATTTTCCCACGAAAAACGTTTTTCGCCCCCCGAACACCGGAAAATCCGGAAAATATTTTCCGGGAGAATATTTTCCGCCAAACGAATGGAGCCTTAGCCAATCGTAGCAAAGATGGCATCATGTCTTGTTGTTTCTCGTACATGTCAATGAACCACCGAGCCTCCACCCTATTTGGCCTCCAGTGGATCGGCATATCCAATGCATGACTCACGTTACTCGCTGAATTGGTGGGAACTTTGTCGAGGTTTAGATCCTTCAGATGCTTAGAAGCAAAGTTCCAAGCTTCATCAAGTATGGTTTCACCTTCCAATCCATGGACAGAAGCTTCATAAAGACCAAGAACCCCCTTCACATCCCTTTTGAGCGATTCGTTGAATGTGCCTGTCTCGTTCATAAACCTTTGAAGCACATCTATATGTCCAAAAAAAGGAATGGTAAGGTAAATTTTGGTGCATCAACATGATTTAAAGAGGTTAACTAGTTGGTGACTACCTTGCTGTACGTTGTATCCATGTTGTCTGAGTAGCCGGAATCGAAGGGAAGCGGGATAGAGATCATCTGAAAGCTGAGCATCTTCGATGTTGTTATGGATGGAACCAAGAGCGCTCTTGATCTCTGTCTCGAAATGATATCCTAGTCCCAGTCTTTGAACCCCGTCAACGAGCTCGAGTTTTGCCACCTGATTCATCTCCCGGTCGAATAGACCCTTGACTTCTTCCTTCAACCTTCGGACTTGCTCCGTATATATATCCTCCTAGGCACATGAAAAGCTCAGCAAAATGAGATCTTAATCAAAGTCAATACACAAGCAGACTTCAATATTGCCTCCCGTATGGAAACAGTTCGATTCTCACTTTATTTGCAAAAACATTTGAGTAGGCACGGTTGAGCTCGTGTCTATATATTGAGAATATGCTATTTCGACCAGGTTTATTAATAGGTTTATTAATGTCTCCAATAGAATGTTGATGGGGTTGGTCGTGTATTTGATAGAGTGGCAGTGGATGAATGTGTAAATTGATGTTTCATATCTCGAACGTCGTATATAAATTATATACAGAAGTACATAAGAAGTAAACATCCATATATCTAATTCAAAGGACGAATTTTCTTTTGGTTGTGTCTTTTTTGTATTGGTGGACTCATCCCATTAAAGTACATAAAAATAGGGAAAAAGTGTACATTTGGTTGCTTTACTCAGGTTATTTTTGTAGTCAACGTGGTCATTGAACTTAAAATTTGCACAATCAAGCTCTTGAACTTAGAGAATTTCTGTTCGACCAAAAAAAATAAACTTCGAGAATTTCTATCCTTCTGTGCTGAAAAAAAGAAGAAAAACATTACCGTGTAATCAACACCGAGTGATTGCACAAAATCATAGTCCCAAACGCTCGGTTTCCAATTCGCCGAACGTCTCGCAATCTCTTGATCTTCAATCTTCAAACCGCATGTCGCGAATCGAGGGCCGGAGGACGCAGCGGAGGAGGAAGAGGAGGAGGGTTGGCTATGGTGAATTGAGGAGGGAAGGAAGCTTGCGACCAAAGAAGGAAGAGCCATTGCGAAATCTGTTGCCAGACTCTGAGTGTGCTAACCATCCATTATATAGGTGTGCTGCGGTGCATCCATAATGAAAAAAGTTTGTAGCTGCTTTGGGTGCAAATTTTTCTACTTACTCGGGCCATCCTCTAAGCATTGCACTTTATTGTTTCTACATGCACAGAGTCATACTGACCCTGTTAGTACGACCCCCTCATGGCCGAGAAAATATTGGGTGCCACTAGGGATTCCACCGTGGAGAAATAACAACTCTGGCGTGGCGACACGTGTCCGAGAGGACCCACATGTCAGGAAGGCTCTCCCACGGCGCTGAGCTGAGCTGAGCTGAAGCTGGGAGAAATTTTTTTTAAAAACAGCCCTCTCTCTCCACACTCCCTCTCTCTCTTTCGCGCTCCCCATCTGCTCTCCGCTCTGCGCTCCGTCTCCCTCACCCGCTTAGGCACCCCATCCACGAACGACGCTTCGCTCCCATCCCATCCTACGCTTCTTGCTGGCCACTCGCCGCGCTTCCTTCGCCGCTCGTCGCTCGCCGCCTTGGCCGCTTGCCGCGCTTCACCGCCGCTCGCCGCGCCTCGCCGCCCATCGCTCGCCGTGCCTCGCCGCCCGTCGCTCGCCGCCCCGGCCACTCGCCGCCCTTCACCGCTCGTCGCTCGCTGCTCGTCACGCTTCGCTTCGTCCCCCTTATCCTCATCTTCACCACAGGGAGGAAGAACTTACTTCAAGCGCTAGGGTTTAGGCATGTTCACGAAGGTAATGTATTCGTTCGGATTTTCATGATTTTTCTTGGGGGTTTTTGTGTTTGTGTCTGCTCGTTGCCCTGCCACCATAAGTTTTATGATAGTTTCTGAAAATAGCTGAGAGGGTTGATTGTGGTAGAACAGAGGGTGGTTCATGGCTGCATCTTGAGTACTGCATCTTGTGGGTTTTTCGTTGACGTGGTATGAGCTATACACATGTTACGCGACTTAAGCCAGATTCAGGGGAAGCTCAATTGATTGACCCATCTGCCTGTGACTTCATGTGTGATTAGATGCTATGCTTATTTGGTGCATCTTCTTGTCTGCATACTATGTTTCATCCTATCCAGTGCTGGGTTATCAGTCTAATGTCTTTTCTAAGACTAGATGAATTCGGTCACTGCACGGAGAAGATTTTAGGATTGACCTTTTCACAATATGTTCTGTCTAGAAGAAAATAAACTGGTGAAATCTACCTTATGCTGTATTACTATTATCAGGAGTATGCTCGTTTGACGTATGAGGAACTTAAAATTCTCACGTTAGCATCTCGTCTGATATAATCACCTGTCATTTATGTGACCATACTGCTTAATGTTATAAAAAAGATCTACTAGTAAAGGAAAATGTTCAATGCTTTAGTTGGACAATACTACTGCAAAACTTTGCTGAATTTAGAGGAGTTGGTTCTTCAATAGTTGAGGAATTGTACATTTTAATGATAGCACCTGATGTGAGATAATTGCCATACAAATATGCAAGCAAACACTGCCAAATTTCGGTTGTCAAAGAGAGTTGCAAAGAAAATCAAGTTTTGCTATTTTAGACTCTTTTGTTCAAGGGTATTGCTGTTAGACTGTGCTGGCTTTGGCTCTTTCGTGTATTACAATTTCCAAATAAATTCGCATCCATTTTTTCAGGACCACTGGAAAGAGCCACACATGTATAGGATTGTTTGATTTTTAATTATTCCAAGAATGACATGCTTCCATAATTAAGGTATTGTGTAAGAAAGGAAGTTGTCAAGAAAGTAAGTGCTTAGCAAATTTTGTATTGTCATTAAGTTCATCAAGTCCTCACGACATGGAAATAGAATACACATCCTGTTCGTTTGGTTACTGGATGATCTAATGCTTGTCGAAAATATGCGTAAGAAGCGAAAGTGCGTAAGAAGCATTATCCTTCTTCCAATGGGATAAACAATTGTGGATCAAAAAGAGTAAATTAGAAGACAGAGCACGCAGCGAGTATGCAGGGGGGTCTCCTTCATAATTGAATGATTCTCTTGAAGTCTCTATACTCACTTTATAAATGACCTAGCAAATTAAGGTTTTGCGCTGTAGTTAATGAAAATTTTGTATTTATTTGGCATGGCGCTTGAACTAATAATTACAAGGAGATTGAAAATCTGACTTATTTAATTATGTTTGTTGGGATACAGGGCGGACAGTTGGCTGCTATAAATCTTGTATCTCGTGCGGCCTTGCTTGCTGCAAAGAAGGTGATGACATTTGAATTTGCAGACACACTGGAAAGTTATCATAGTGCAACAACGCATGGTCATTTACTCCATAGATATTTTATCAAATGCGAACTCATGATTATGTTTTTGCGTGATTGGTTTTGGCAAATACTAGCAAGGCACGTAGCAATAGAAATTTTACTTTCGGCTGGTAAAAGAGAATTTATGTATAGGTTGTTAACTGTGCTTGTAGTACTGCATCGACTATTTGGAAAGAGTTGGTTTCTTCCACTGACCATAAATCATCGAAGGTTATGCGTGTAAACAATAGCTCACCAAGGAGGTATTACTCGATGTAATTCACATCGTGTTCTGAGAGTGAGCTTGCTTTTGTTACTATCTGGGTCTTTGTTAAAAGTAAAATAAGGAAGGAAGTTTTCTTTTTTCGGGGTCTAGTACAGAAGATGAGCTACATTATGTTTAGTGGTGTGAGTGTGTTGAGGTTGTTCTATTCTGTGTTTGCCTCAGGACTCTGAAGAAGAATGGTTTTTCCGGGTTCTGCTCTTGTTGGGTTCCTTTGCCTGACGTAGAGTTGAAGTGTATTGCTTGGTGGGTGTTTGTTTACCCGCGATTTGAGGTTGAGCTTGGATTTACAAATTACAAAATAGGTGGATTTGAGGTTGAGCTCCGATTTGCCTAGGCGTTGACTCCCACTTAGCCGACACTAACGCCGCCTCCGACGAGCAAGGTCCTCCGCTACCCACGAGCAACGTCCGTCACCTCCCACGAGCGAGGTATATTTTAGATCGTGATGTCTTTTTTCCTCATGTATATTTTCATTCACGACATTTAGTTGACATGAGTGTGCTTGTCAAAGGGCTTCTCAGTAGTACAGGTTGGGATGAGCTTGTTTATGTTTGGCAACATGGGACTGATCCTAGAGCTCCTTCAATTAGTATAAAAATTTCATTTTTTGGGGTCCCCTCATTGAGCTATGTCAACTTGGGATCAGGATTCTGAATGGCCAAATTTGAAAGTGTAATTGTCGTTCTGCGGTTTATCTTGGTAAATGACTCGCAAATAATTAGACTGTAAGTTAGATTCAATAAAGCAGGGAAAATTTCTATTTGCATTATCAGAATGGTGAGTTTGCACTTGTTATGTTCACCTTGTATGGTATAGCATTAGTGATGGTTCTCCTATGTTTGTTTATTGCTGTGATTGTTTAAACTGAGCTTTCTAGTCTTATTATAAGGATCTAGTTGCTGTTTCTGTTGCTGTAGTGAAATTTGTGTCTCGATTATGAATTTTCCGTGTTGCTCGGTTTGATCAGGGAAAGACCATGTAGTTGCCTCTTCTTTGTCATGCAAGGATGAGGTTGACTTTCAATATTATAGTTCCTTTGTTTGGTTAGTGCAGCATTCTTTGATACTTCTCACTTTATGGTCACTCTTTCCAACCTGTAAATCACCTGTTCCGAGCGTGGGAGTTCCAACTTCTTTGACAAAATAGTTCTGGTGCTTGTCTCAAAACATTGTTTCTTTGTTAATTGTGTTTTCTGAGCATTTGAAATGATTTGAAAGTGTCATTTTAATGCCTCTCTCTGAGGTGCATATTATCCCATCAAATAAAAGAAGTATTTTTGTTAGTGTGTGAAAGATCGTGAGTTAGTATAGAGTAGATGTCTCGACATTCCTGTCAATAAGTCGGCATGGACTGAGCCGCCGATAACTAGTACTTATTTATACTTTCTTGGTGCCGAATGGATCAATATTTGCCCCTTAGCTTGCTGCTCGCCTTGTGTTTGAAAAAATGCCTAAGCCAAATCTGTTGAGTGTTTGAGGTTTTGATGTTGCTAGATCGAATGGACCGAATGAATAGGGTAGTGCTAGCGTAACTCGATACATCACAATGAATGACGTGCTGTACTTTATCTGGTGGCTTCCGAATGAATGGTGTGTTGCGGCTAGAATTTGTTGTTGTGGGGAGGGGGGTGGCCAGATGTTCATTAAAATTCCCCAGAGAAAATTGAGTTGAATGTCTTACCGGATAATCATCTTTTGTGAATGTGTACTAGAGATGACGACAGTATATTAGAGATGATGTGGAGAGGACCTTGAACGAGTGGACTAATTCTGTACCTGCACTGGTGTTGCATAGGGTCCTGCTTCATTCATGGTTGAACATAATTTGTGAGAGTGCTTTTCCTGCTTTATAATGGTGTGTGATGACGTACTGCTAGTTTGGTGCATCAACTAGACTCTATATCTAATTGTGAATCGCATTGAAACAAATTTTTTTTCCATTTGAGCAGTTCATGGTAGTTTTGTCCGGAGAATTCTGTGGTCTCCTAATGAAAATGCGCCCTCACTTGAGTGCGTATGCTTGAAAAATTCCTTGTTTTACTTGGTTATCCATCAAAACACTTGGGTAAGAATAGTCCTCCTTACTTTTTTGGAATATGACTTCCACTTTTTAAATTAGGAAGTTGTTTTCCTTAGTTTTGAACTTGGCAGTATCGCATGAATTGTCACTCGCTGTTCAGTGTTTGAGCTCCTTAGAATGAATGGTAGTGCATCACATTTCAGCCCCTTGCATTAAATCGATGTCACCCTTCATGCTCATTTTATCATGATGGCAATTTTTTCGGATACTGTCATCTCTAACTTTACATATACGGTAGTGGCTTGCTCATGTACATAAATTTTCCATGGATGACAACCTCCATTTGAAAAAAAAAAAAAAGCCCAGCTGTGTTGCATATATGTATCGTGCGTGCGTAGTTTCTACATTATAGTTTTGGATGTCTTTTCTGATAATGAACTCCACATTCTAGTTTTCTGAGCATATACATGAGTATGGACATCCGTAACAATTGATATACATCTATTTCTCGTCAAGTAGGGTCATTATTGAACTTAAACCTGCTGGAATTATCATTCAAGCTTGCTGGTTGGGACTGTTTTAGTGTCATTTTAATCCCAATTTGGTATCAATTTGGGTGCAAATTTATCGGATGGCTGAATCAGAGGTAATTATTTGCTCATACTATGTGAAATATATTTTTCTTAAACCACCGCGTTGATAACTTTTTGTTCTTTTAGTTGCAGCATGAAACTTCCCATCTTGCACACGTAATGCGTGATATGGAAAAAGATTATGAGTTTGCGGTAGGAATGGTTTTTCCAAATGAACTTGAAGCATACGATAAGTATGTGGCCTATGCAATCGGCAAAGGATTTGGGGTGAGAAAGGGTAATATGTTCAAAAATGGTAAAGGAGAATTAACCCGACGAACTTTTGTGTGCCATTGTGAGGGGCATTCTGTCAGCTCATCTGATCAAGAAAAGAAATTTGAGAGGTATGAAGTTAGATATGGCTGTCCTGCTCGTATCAAATTTAAGGTTAACAATGGTGTCTATGAAGTCATGAAGCATATTTCTGAGCATAATCATGCATTTATTCCGGATGATCAAAAGCATTTGATTAGATGTGGAAGAATCATGTCTGATACTTCTAAGAGTGTCTTAGTTGACATGAGGAAAGCCGGCATTGGAGGGACTACAGCGTATAAGTTTTTAGCAAATGAAGCTGGAGGAAGCAAAAACTTGGGTTTTAACCTGCGTGATTGTCAAAATTATTTGCAAACGAAAAGATCCGATGGTATAAGTGGGGGAGATGGTCAAAGTGTTTTAAATCATTTTCATCTCATGCAAATGCAAAATCCAATGTTTTCATATGATGTATAGGTAGATCAAGATGGTAGATTGACAAATTTATTTTGGAGAGATAGCATGTTGAAATTTGATTATGATTGCTTGGTGATGTTCTAGTGTTTGATACCATGTATCGTACCAACAAATATAACATGATATGTGCACCATTTATTGGGATTAATCACCATTGGAAGAATGTTTTTGTTCGGTTGTGCATTTTTGTTGGACGAGACTGCAGAATCATTTATATGGTTATTTGAGGCTTTTTTGAAGTCTATGGGAAATAAGGCACCGAAAACCATATTCACTGATCAAGACCAAGCCATGGCAAAAGCCATTAGAACGGTATTTCTGAATACACAACACCGTTTATGTACTTGGCACATCGGGAAAAATGCCAACCAAAACATCCCACATCTTTACCATAAGCCGGGTTTTAAGGATACATATTTCTTAGCGCTTATGTATAGATGTACATCGGAGGAAGAATTTGAATTTACTTGGAGGGAAATGGAAAAGGAGTGGGATACTACGAATAACACTTGGCTTCGGAGATTATACGACATTAGACACAAATGGGGTTTAGCTTTTGGTCGTGACATTTTTACATGTATAAGATCTAGTCAATGGAGGGAGAGCACCAATAATGTCTTCCAACGAATGTCGACGAAGACATTGACTCTTGTAGAGTTTGTCCACCACTATGAAGAACAAGTGAAGCACATGAGAAATTGAAACTCAAGATGATTTCAGTAGTCGAGGGAATCCCAAATTGGCAATTTTGGGTAATGACATCTTGACGCATGCTTCATGTCACACCCCGAACCCCACGATGCGCAACATCCCTCGCAAAGGTCGAATTTGCTGCGACGTCCCAGGCCGCGTCGCCGACCCAACTCCCAACACAGAGCATAAGGCACATGCGGAAGCGATAATTAAAACACCCGTACAAAGCAATACATGACCAAGGGTAGCAGGAACGTCGAATAATTCAAAGCCTAATAATCAAGACTTGCATTGAACTTCAAAACATATACAATGTCCACTATACACCAATACAAGTCGCCAAACAAAAGCGGGTCGACGGCTACTACTAACAAAATCCCTAAGTGGCTAAGGGGGCAGTCTAAGGTGGGGCTATAATCAAAAGGGGTTACTGGCCCGACCTAAGGGAGGCTAAGGCTGATCCTAGGAAACTTAATCTAGATCAGATCCTGATAACTCGGACTCAGCCTCGATTATTTCATCCTCTGAATCCATCTGCTCGACCTCGCCAACCTGTTCGGGTTCCTGCTTTATGGGCTCCGGATTCTCATATGGATCAGGTACACCAGGCAACCTCTATCAGGAGTTTGAAAAACGGGGTTTAAACAACTATGAGACGAATCTCAGTGAGTAGGCCTCCTAAATCGAAATTAGGTTAACATGCACCTCCCGACAAGCAAATCAACACAACAACGGACAATAATGTCAATCAAATGACCTAGGCTCTTGAGTCCGGTTCGCTTACCTTGCTGACCCTGCAGGTTAAACAGTTCGACATAAAAATCACGGCACATACATGGCACACATTTTCACACGTACGCCATACGCATGCTCATACTCGAAGTGTTCATCTCGCATGCCATTCACCGAGTCTTGCACACTCACACACTGGCCCATGCATTCTTATGCATGCAAATGTCATCATCATGCCATGTTTCGTTCTGGCTCACACTGCATACTGGCATACAGCTCATTTTTAATTAGAAATCGACCCGAAGGTCACGGCCCGAAGGCTCACAACACTCCACGGCCAGCGTAAAAACACCCCAGGCCCAGTGTCTCTAGCCTGCTACAAAGTGCATGAGGCGCAATACCGATCTCCTTACGAACCAGAGCCTGCTACAAAGTGCATGAGGTTGGTCGTCTTTCGGACATACCGGGCATCGTCCTGCTACAAAGTGCATGAGGACGGCACGACCCGAAGGCCAATAAGTGATAACATGGCACACTGTCAATTTTTATCTGAACCCCGCGTAAAACGCATCAGGGTATAATTAGGTGATCACATGCTCATGGCAGACACGCATTCTCGCACAATTTCGTCACATGCCTCACACTAGACATACACAATGCGTGGCCATGCAATGTCGTATAATGCAATATGAGCATTCAATTTCAGCACGGCATTTCAACAAACATGCCAAATCAACGTGCTCAAATAGCCAATCAATTGCCCATACTTATTCGCATAACATGCGCACTTAGCCAACTAGTACCATGTGGCCCAAAACATAATTTACGCACTTGGGCAATAAACATTCACACCAATGATTGGCCAAACACACACCGCATTGCTCGAACACGAAATCAGGCGGCATGGCATTAAACAACTGAGCACGACAAAGTACCATTCAACCACCGAGTCGCTCAAACGAGGCACCACAAAATTTAACACAATCAAGCACAATTTGTACCCAAATCAACCACTAATCAGTCCGAGAGAGAGAAAAACTGGAAATATGCAAAATCGGGTCCAAACTGGGCAGTTGCACAGTGACAGAAATCCATTTGAAATAAATGGTAAATCAATTCTAAAAATTATGAAATTTGGATATGTTGTACAAAACATCTCGATGAACATTTTCCGTGGAGAACTAGAAACCCAGTTCTAACCGTAAACACCTCGTTTTGACACTCCAAGTCGGACAAAATCCGATTCGCTCGGACAGCCCGTCAGGCCAGAAAAATACAACTCATTCAGTACCCAAATCATTTTGGAAAGCCTTGAAATTTTTATATGTTATAACCACAAATGTCCCCAATAATTTTTGAGAAGGAAGTATTTTGAAAATAGGCCTGGAAAAATTTATAAAAAATTCGAACAGACCAGAAGGTCGGGTGAACAGTAAATCGGGCAGTTTTGTTTCGGTCCAAAGATAGACTTCCGAATGGCCTCAAATGATTTCCAAAAATTCCCAAATTAAATTATGTTATACTTAAAGATGTTGGGAACAACTTTCATGAAAAACACTTCTTCACATTCGGCCCACAATGATCACAATAAAAATAACAAAGCGCAGAGGTACAGTAAAATTAGTAATCCGAGAATCAGTAACTTGCACCATTAAGCAAATCCAACTCATACAACCTCTAAATCAAGTCTCCACAGCCTTAAAACCATCCTTAAACCATCACCTTATGCCCTTAAAATCACCACAACATCAGCCCAAATCAGCCCCCACCAATTACCCCTAAAACTTGTCCAAAGTGCACATAATCCTAATTAAGGGTTAGGATTTCCACTCACCTATTTACACTCCCCAAAATTCTAATCGACGGGAACGGGCGGCCGATTGCCGGTAAACGGCGAAATCGGCGGCGGCGTTCCGGCGGCTCACGGTAGAGGTTCTGGTCAGTGAGGGTGGTGGCGGCGAACGGCGCTCCTCTCGCGCGCGACGGCACTCCGACGAGCGGCTCCTCTGGCGGGGGCCTCTCACGGCCAAACCAAGAGGAAAATGAAAGAGAAGAAGTGGCGTGGGAGGGGAGATGATCGGCTGATGGGGGAAGAAATGGGAGGAGAGAGAGAGTCAAAGGGGTCTTATGGGTCAAAAAGTGGCGCCACGTGTCGCAATCCGGTGCGTTGGACCATTTTGCCATTTGATCCAATGGCCATTAATCACTCTCATCCAATAATTGAGGGCCCTTTTGGTCATTCAAAAATTCTGAATTTTTGACTCATAATTATCCACAATAAATTCCCAAAAATTGCCAAAATTCGGAACCCAAAAATGGGCCATAAGGGCAAAACGGTAATTTTCCGGTCCCGGGTCGAAATTTCATTTTTCGACCGTATCGACCCCAAATGTGTGTGGCCAACATAATATGATGTCGGATTCGCAAAAATAACCTTTTAAGCCCTCGAAAATCGATTGCAAAGTTTGGAGGGGCAAAATAGTAATTTTTTCACTTCTGGGCCGAAATTTCAATTTTCGACCGTAACTACTCTAGATATGCGTGGCCACCCTAAAACGGCATCGGTCTCGAAAAATAATCTCATATGGCCTCGAAAATCGACGTCGGAGTCCAAGGGTAAAATCGTAATTTTTCTAATTTCGGCCGAAATTCCAATTTTCAGCTGGACTAGCCCCAAATGTATGTGGCCACACCAAAACGATGTTGGCCTTGCAAAATAGTCGTAAACACCCATAGAATTTCGACATCGAAGTTCGGGTCCAATTTGGCGATCAAAATTGCTCAATTCAGAATTTTAGAGTCTCTTACTGACGGGTGGCTATTTAGGGGTTACGCGTATCGACCTAGGGTCACTCGAGTTGTGACGATCTCGATTACCGGGATAGCGCAAGGAATTATTGATTATTCCAGGGGTCACGATCGTTCGGTTCAGGTTGGGGATTTATTTGCCATGCGCACTCTCGGTCCAGCGGAATCACCCGTGATCCGATCGTACGTCGTTGGCCAAACCAGATCCGTCACCTTCCTAGAATCGGTCCACACTGGCCCAAAATACTTCCCTGTTGTTTCTCGGAATCGGCGCCCGATTCGCGATCGGGTCCCCGATCCACGTACTGTTTTCCTAGTTAGCCTTTCCCATTGGTCAGTATCCCGCGAGGGGCCAGCTTCGGGCGAGACGTACTAAAATCAAATGAGAAATAATATCCACTTCGTCGGATCCCGGAAATAGGTCGAAATTCAGGATGTTACACTTCAAAAGTGTATACCCGTACCATTTTTAAACAGTTTAATGATGAATTCATGCAAAGTGTCTCTCAACGTATTTCAAGTGAAGCATTTGATGGATCGGTTTATATTTTTACTGTCAAGTTAAATGGGAAGTTAAATGGGAGTGGAAATGTTGTCAAATTTGACCCTGCAGACTCTTCAGTTTCTTGTGATTGCAAATTATTTGAATTAAAAGGGTGGTTGTGTTGCCATGCGTTGAAAGTGTTGAGTGAGAAATAATCGGTTATGGGTGTTCCATCTCCCCATATTTTGAAAAGATGGACTAAAGGTGCCAAACAAGTGATTGTGAATGATGAATCTTATGAAATGGCACCGGGTTCATCTAAATTTAATCGATTTTCCACGTTAATGCATCAATCCTTTGAAATGATGAGTTTGGGAGCCGAAGATGCTGATACTATGAGAATAGTGAAGGAGGACATGGAAAAAACGAAGGCTAAACTTTTATCACATAAATCGAGTATGGTTGTGACTGATGATGCTGCTAATGATGATGATAATGAGGCTTCTGTGTGCAAGATTTCGGCATTGGACCCGCATTGAAGGACAGCAAAGGGAATAAGTTATGGGAGGCTTAAAAGCTCAAGTGAGAAAAAGAAGAAAAAATCTAAGGAACGAGCACCTCCAACACGAATAGAAAGTCGAGGTGAGTGGCATATTATTCTACTTAATATGATTAGTTAAATTTATTGCTTATGTCACATGATGCCAATAACATATTTATTACTTTGTAATGTAGAGTTGGTTGTTCAAGCAACACAAGATGGAGCTCATTTCCCAGATTATTTGCATAATTCAAATCAGTTTCAAAGTGCCTTTTATCCTAGCAATATTGGTGGTCCTAGAGTAAATCTAAATTTTCATAATCAGGTATATTGCTCGTAGTCTTTCAGTTGTATTTACATTTTACTAATTTGGTCAAATTTTTTTTGTGGATGTAGCAGCCACCATACATCATGCCGCCGGAGATTATGAGTGGATTTTGCCCATTCCCCAGTCAGGTATTTAATAGCTGAACTTATCGGATACATGAATGAGAATAATCTTGCAAAACAAATTAGTAGTGACAAATTTATTATATGTAGATGCAATCACAATACACCATGCCGCCAGGGATTATGAATGGAATTTCCCCATTCACTAGTCAGGTGCTTATTATGAAATCATTTTAGATCCTAGTGTTATTTCACCTTATTATTACCATTGTAATATTTATTGTTAATGGTTTCTTCTGCATAGATGTTGGAGTATCATAATAGATCTCATGGAACCATTTTGAGTTAGGTACAACTTGCTTTTTTTTATTCAACACTTATTTGAGACATTTATCTTGGCATTTGTTTAGTAAAATGTAAATAAATTGGTTATTCCTTTGTGCAGGGGTCATCAAACTCTTTTCATCATCCTAGGGTGAATGAGTTGAACGACTCTGAAGGAACATAAATCAATTGGCTGAAGTAACTCATAATTTTGTCTCTCTCTAGGAGGAGGAGGAGGAGGAACTCTCCCTCTCTTTTATGTACAGGCTTGAATTTATAGCTTGTTGTGGATGAGCTCGACTTCGATTCCCGCCACTTCTCGTCAAGAAGAGGTAAAAGAGCTTGACCTTGAAATTTGAAGCAGTTACCTTCGGGTTGGTAATAGGGGTCATCTAAATTATTAATGTTACGGGAGTTGTTATTGTGATATTTTCCTTTTTGTGAACGAACATCACTTCGTTGTAGACATTTGGATGATTTGTCCTTGCTGTTAACTCTGAATGTTTGAAACATTTCCATGGCTGATTGAAGAGAGACTTCTCTTTGGACATGTAATGTCCATCTCCATTATCATTGGACAATATGCAGCTGTGGATCTACTTTTGTTAATGGACACTATTCTGTAGCTGGAGTTCCAAGGTGTGAGAAAGCAACTAAAAGTACAAGTTTGTAAATCTTAAAGTCTTCAGAAATTTTGGTATTTGGACTTTTTCAGACTTGACATGTATGTACACCAAGGCCGGTTGCATCAAGGCTTGCTGCGATACCCATCTCGCCTCGGTCGTGAATGATTGAAAGTTCATTCCAGATCGTGATGTCTTTTTTTCCTTTCGCATATTTTCATTCATGACATTTTCAAATTCATGGGGGCAGAGCGAGTAAGACTTTTGCGCTGATGTTGAACTTTTGTTCAGCTTGCTTATGTCGAGGGAGGAGGGGATGAATGAAAGTTGCTTCCTTTATCAGCGGAATAGAGCTAAACTATTTTTTTTTCTGATTTGTTTGTAAATTTTGAAATACTCAACTTTCTGAAGTTGATTGCAAATATCCGTTGTTTCCATCTGGTGGAGTTCAAGTGCAGTCATCTGCTTACAATGTTATTTAACTCTGTCGAACTGAAAAGTGGTGGCCATGAGACCAAATGACTAGACGATGTTGCAAAGAGTTAAGATGAGTAACATTAAGCTCTCATTATTGCAGCACTCACTGTCAAATGCAATTCAATCACAAGATCCATAATTGGTTGCTCTGGCTTAGGCTAAGATATTCTTGTATTATATCTCAGATAGAAAACCTCCTTTCTTGGATGGAAGAGTAGTTTTTACTGAAGAAGCTGAGCCTATAATGCCGCTCAAAGATCCGACGTCAGATATGGCTATAATCTCAAGAAAAGGTTCTCCTCTGCTCAAGGAGATTCATGAAAAACAGAGTATGAATAAATCGCGCCACCGCTTTTGAGAGCTTGCTGGCTCAAAACTTGGAGATATTCTTGGTGTTGAGAAATCATAAGCCGATGTCATGTGTTTTGCAAGTTTGAATGACGGTGTCCTCTCTCTCTCTCTCTCTATTTTCAGATTTAGGGTTTAAATTCAGAATTTTGGAAAATTTTTCGCTACGAAGTCCGATTTTTGAGTTGTTGAGCTGCGCATTTTTATAGAATTGGTAGTTTAGGGTGTCGTGGAGCTGTGGGATTTTACGGATCTTGATTTGGACTTACCGTTTACCCGAAAACGAATTTTTAAAGTTTTCCGCGCGAAGTGAACAGTGCACGTCCGGCAGTCTTCAGGCCATATTTCTCTGCGAAATCCGATTTGTGAGTCGTTGAGCTGCGCATTTTTGTAGAATTGGTAGTTTAGGGTGTTGTGGAGCCGTGGGATTTTACAAATCTTGATTTGGACTTACCGTTTCCCCGAAACAAATTTTTGAAATTTTCCGCGCGAAGTGAACAGTGCACGTCCGGCAGCCTTCAGGCCATATTTCGCTGTGAAATCCGATTTTTGAGTCGTTGAGCTGTGCATTTTTATAGAATTGGTAGTTTAGGGTGTCGTGGAGCCGTGAGATTTTACCGATCTTGATTTGGACTTACCGTTTGCCCGAAACAAATTTTTGAAATTTTCCGCGCGAAGCGAATAGTGCACGTCCGGCAGCCTTCAGGCCATATTTTGCTGCAAAATCCTATTTTTGAGTCATTGAGCTGTGCATTTTTATAGAATTGGTAGTTTAGGGTGTCGTGGAGCCGTGGGATTTTACGGATCTTGATTTGGACTTACCGTTTGCCCGAAACGAATTTTTGAAGTTTTCCGCGCGAAGTGAACACTACACCTCCGGCAGCCTTCAGGACATATTTCACCGCGAAGTTCGATTTTTGAGTCGTTGAGCTGTGTATTTTTGTAGAATTGGTAGTTTAGGGTGTCGTGAAGCCTTGGGATTTTACGGATCTTGATTCGAACTTACCGTTTGCCCGAAACGAATTTTTGAAGTTTTCCGCGCGAAGCGAACAATACACGTCCGGCAGCCTTCAGGCCATATTTCGCTGCGAAGTCCGATTTTTTAGTCATTGAGCTGCGCATTTTTATAGAATTGGTAGTTTAGGGTGTCGTGGAGCCATGGGATTTTACTGATCTTGATTTGGACTTACCGTTTGCCCGAAACGAATTTTTGAAGTTTTCCGCGCGAAGTGAACACTACACCTCCAGCAGCCTTCAGGACATATTTCACCGCGAAGTCCGATTTTTGAGTCGTTGAGCTGTGCATTTTTGTAGAATTGGTAGTTTAGGGTGTCGTGAAGCCTTGGGATTTTACGGATCTTGATTTGAACTTACCGTTTGCCCGAAACGAATTTTTGAAGTTTTCCGCGCGAAGCGAACAATACACGTCCGGTAGCCTTCAGGCCATATTTCGCTGCGAAGTCCGATTTTTTAGTCATTGAGTTGCGCATTTTTATAGAATTGGTAGTTTAGGGTGTCGTGGAGCCATGGGATTTTACTGATCTTAATTTGGACTTACCGTTTGCCCGAAACGAATTTTTGAAGTTTTCCGCGCGAAGTGAACACTACACCTCCAGCAGCCTTCAGGACATATTTCACCGCGAAGTCCGATTTTTGAGTCGTTGAGCTGTGCATTTTTGTAGAATTGGTAGTTTAGGGTGTCGTGAAGCCTTGGGATTTTACGGATCTTGATTTGAACTTACCGTTTGCCCGAAACGAATTTTTGAAGTAGCGAACAGTACACGTCCGGCAGCCTTCAGCCCATATTTCGCTGCGAAGTCTGATTTTTTAGTCATTGAGCTGCGCATTTTTATAGAATTGGTAGTTTAGGGTGTCGTGGAGCCATGGGATTTTACGGATCTTGATTTGGACTTACCGTTTGCCCGAAACGAATTTTTGAAGTTTTACTCGCGAAGCGAACAGTACACGTCCGGCAGCCTTCAGGCCATATTTCGCCGCGAAGTCCGATTTTTGAGTCGTTGAGCTGCGTATTTTTATAGAATTGGTAGTTTAGGGTATCGTGGAGCCATGGGATTTTATGGATCTTGATTTGGACTTACCGTTTGCCCGAAACGAATTTTTGAAGTTTTACGCGCGAAGCGAACAGTACACGTCCGGCAGCCTTAAGGCCATATTTGGCCGCGAAGTCCGACTTTTGAGTCGTTAAGCTGGGAATTTTTATAGAATTGGTAGTTTAGGGTGTCGTGGAGCCGTGGAATTTTACGAATCTTGATTTGGACTTAACGTTTGCCCGAAACGAATTTTTGAAGTTTTACGCGCAAAGTGAACAGTACACGTCCAGCTGCCTTCAGGCCATATTTGGCCGCGAAGTCCGATTTTTGAGTTGTTGAGCTGCGCATTTTTGTAGAATTGATAGTTTAGGGTATCGTGGAGCCATGGGATTTTACGGATCTTGATTTGGACTTAACGTTTGCTCGAAACGAATTTTTGAAATTTTCCACATGAGATTTTACAGTAATCAGTAAGCTTAGAGTTACAGTAATCAGTAAGCTTAGAGAGAGAGAGAGAGAGAAAGAGAAAGAGAGAGAGAGTAAATGGCTATAAAGATGCAAAAAAAAAATTCTGTAGACTTAATGCCAAAAGGTCTGCTTGTTTCAAATAATTTCACAAACTTAATTCTGAGCCTTCCTATAGCTTCTGTTTTCCCTAACATTTGCTAAGATAAAAATGATGTGCCAAAATCGGCATCAACTCAATAGAACGACATGGAGTCGGAGAAACGCTGTACTAGAGAAAATGTGAGTGAAAAAGAAGAAAAAAAATCTAAGCTAAGACAATGCTTCATACGGTCGACTTCACGTAACTCGCATCAGAGTCTCAATTTGGTCCTCCACATGTCTCCAATGACCATCTTAGGTTGCGGATTATCTGGCCCTCGATCCCGCTACCCCGATGTAAAGTACAACCAGCCGTCACAAAAGCTTGCGATTGCGGTTTTGACGCGGTAAGGAAGCTTACCGATCACCATCCATTTCATACCACAAGCATATAGACGTCGCTATAGACTACCTGAAATAAGAAAGTTCCAAGTTTGAAGAATCAGCTCGAATGAAACATCATATGACACAAGCATGCATCTTTTGATAAGCTAATAAAATCAATGACCAGATGATGAGTAGCATGATCAGCAAAGAATGTATCTAAACATGTGAATGCCCCATTCTACTTGGTTCTGTAAGTAACATTGGAATGCCCCATTCTACTCGAACTAATTATCTCATATCTCAGCTCATATATATCAAAAGATTAACGCAAAATGCTAGAGCTGTCTCAGGAAAGCACTGGTCCCAACAAATTGCTGACAAAGATAACAAAGTTGATCAACCTATCATATCTTAACCTTCGGCTTTGACTTATGGAATCAGCCTAAAAATGTTAAAGCTTTGCGGAGTCTACATTGGGACTTCTAGTTGCCATTACCTGCAATAGATCAGCTGCATAGTGGCGACTTCATTGACTTAGAGACCTCCTGCTCGTGATAAAAAAGTGAAGATGCTAATATTCAGTACCCGACTACTAAAAGTAGCATTTTAGCTTACAATATTGCCGGCTTACAATGTAATATGATGTACTCATCTAATCGAACAGTAACCAAATGAAACCACTGCAAGATGCTAACTCACCCAACATCCACAGAAGAGGCAGTAGTTATACTCATCTCTTAGCTTCATCAATACAGCCAGCAGATCCTGTATACAGCAGAAAGCAGTCATTCATTACTGTAGTGCCACTTTTTCCATGAGTCATACTAAAAATGATTCAGCAATGAACTTCGTGAACTGATGCTTATGCAACATTTTTTATTCAAGGACTTTTTTTTTATCGTGATATTCAAGGACTTGAGAGAAATAACAAGAGGCAGATATCTGACAAATTTTTCACTACGGAATTTCAGTCACACAGATGAACTTCCGAAAGTTTGGAAGAGTTTTAAGATGAACTGCAAAGAAAGGCAAAAGCAGTTGCTTAATCAACTGAACCTCCATCTTCAATCTGATGAACATAATGGGTGACAAACGTTTTCACGAGTTATGAAAAAAGAAGCATTCAGTTGCACAGCATAATGAATGTAGAAAATCCTCTTACTGATCTCAGTCGTGCACTACACATCACTAATTCACTGTCATTTCACCTACTTTCACTGCCATAGAACCAAGGATGCAACAAAAGCATATGATAGTCTGAAACTAAAATCTGACTCCATTAAAACAATATGTTTCACCATTTCTAGGAAACAAAATGAACAAGCCAAAGCCATTTAAATGTAATGAATGAAACTGAGATTTAAAGAGAATCAAGATTCTGGTATATGACATCAAAGAACATATCTCTTCCGTAATTACTTCCTCTTCCTCTTCATCCTGTTCACCCTCCTCCTCGCCCTCATTCTTCTCGGGCTCTGGAAATTCCTTATTCTCTAATTGATCCAGTGCAGCCTTTGCCTTCTGGAAATATACAAATATCCTCCGACCAAACAATCCTAGAATGATGAAATACGTCATTGACCATGGAAATCTTCTCTTACCAACGACAAAACAAAATCACCTCATAGCATCCAAGCCGCCTATGCACATAAGGCGCACAAGCCCATCTGACTAAGGTACGGAACCAAACAAGAACGAGCCTTTGTAGCTAAGAAAGAACAGAGCAGCTCGAAACAAAAAACCTAACCACGATCCCAATCCTCCTAACTCCACGTTCGCAAGACTGCGGCATCAAAACGAAACTAATCTGCTCTATCAGATCGCTAAGGCCTTGGTCTTTTCCAAGACAATTAAAAGCTAGGACCTATAATCCAAAACCGAAGACAGACACATCGTAAAACCTCAAAAGAGCTCGAAACACCATCGAACCGAAAGCAACTGCGAGGCTGCGTAATCAGAAAGATATCGAAAGCCAAGCAAGCTTACCTCCTCCGATTCCCTAGTGAACCACGACCTCCATTCCCGAGGTCCGATGCAGCAGCGGAAGAGGACCTAGATCAGCACCACCACCATGGAAGAAACGGATACATCAATTCACCATCCGAAGCTCGGAGCACGAATTCCAGAGGCGAAACGACCTGCAAATCATTCGCTCCGCGCGAGCTGCTTCATCGTGCGTTCAAGAAGGAACTTCAGCGAGGGAGAGAGTGAGTTTGACTGGTGGTGGAGATTGCGAACGAGCTTGGGACCCAGCTGCTCTTGGGCGGGCGGAGGCAACGGCGGAAGTCGGGGCAATAAACCCAACTCCACAAGCTCCTCTTTCTGCTATTATGTCCTCCAATTGTGCAACCTGCTCAAAGGAAAAGTCATCCAAACTATTAAATCCTATGCTTTTTTAAAGACAGAAGCATAAAAACACTAAGGCTCCGTTCGTTTGGCGGAAAATATTCTTCCGGAAAATATTTTCCGGGTTTTCCGGTGTTCGGGGGGCGGAAAACGTTTTCGTGGAAAAATATTTTCCTTCCCCCTTCACAAAATAGCCTAAGTCTATGGAAAATGATTTCCGCTTCTTCAAAAGCGGAAATCATTTTCCGAGCTTCTTCTTCTTCTTTCACGCCGGTCGCCGCCACCACCAGCCGCCGCCGCCGCGCCGCCGCCGCCGCCGCGCCGGCTGCCGCCGCGCCGCCGCCGCCGCGCCGCCGCCGCCGGCCGGCCGCCGCCGCCGGCGCGCCGGCCGCTGCCGCCGCCGCCCGCCGCCGCGCCGGCCGGCCGCCGCCGCCGCGCCGCCGCCGCCGGTCGCCGGCCGCCGCCGCCGCCCGGTCGCCGGCCGCCGCGGTCGCGGCCGCGCCGCCGCCGTCGCCGGCCGCCGCCGCCGCCGCGGTCGCCGGCCGCCGCCGCCGCCGGGCCGCGCGCGCCCGCCGCTGCCGTCGCCGCCGCCGCGCAGGCTGCCGCCGCCGCCGCCGCGCCCGCCGCCGCCGCCGCCGCCGCGCCTGCGCCCGCCGCCCGCCGCGCCCGGCCGGCCGCCGCCTACGGTCGCCGCCGCCGCCGCCGGTCGCCGCCGGTCGCCCGCCGCCGCCGCGCCGCCGCCGCCGCCGCCGCCGCCGCCGCCGCCGCCGCGCGGCCGCCGCCCGATGTCGCCCGGCCGCCGCCGCCGCCGCCGCCGGCCGCCGCCGGTCGCCCTCCGCCGCCGCCGGCCGCCGCCGCCGCCGGCGAAAAAATATTTTCCGAAATTTTTTCATATTGGTCGCCGAACACCGGAAAATTATGTTCCGGGAAAACATTTTCCAGGAAAATGACTTCCGGGAAAATATTTTTCAAAAGGAAAATATTTTCCGCCAAACGAACGGAGCCTAAAGGTGATAAAATGACAAAATTGATCGTTCACAGAAGAATTCCCGGACAGGTATTGATGCTTCATTTTGGACCACTCCTGACGTATCTAATTTAACAGAATATTTGAAGTAACATGAATCCAGACTCGTGAATCTGCCAAAAGTGTAAGAAACCAAGAAACGAAGCATCAATATCCTTTGGGATGGTCTTCTGAATGATGTTATATTCCGGCGCAGCAAGCCAGTCCGTCTCTGGATTGACCTCCCCAAGGACGAGCTAACTCGATAGGAAGGCTTCTAATTAGAGAAATTCACAGTAACCTTCAGCTATAGGAATTTTATAGGACCAAGGCATGAAAGATGTGGCGGAACAGATTGCAAATGCAGCATATGCTGAGGTCTTTCGGTGCTTTGTCCAATCCGACTCAAATTCCATACCAGAACCTCTGCTTTTAGAGAATTCTGTTCTTGCAGATTGAGGCAGAGTATTTTCCAGGCAGATTGATGTGCCACTAAGAGTTTAAGCCCACACTTAAAGGGATGCCCTGCAATTTATTCGGCAACCAGTAAAACCAACTCTTGTTAGTTACTAAATTAAACGAATTTTGTCAATGCAAATTGTTAGTACATTGGTTATAATATGTTCCTGTTAAATCGACTACCAACTATCTGGATACTGTTCACATCTTTGGTTTGCACGTAAGCTGAATTTGAAAATGTCGACCCCTCTGCCCCCATGAGTTCTTTCAGTCCTTGCGCATTATAAACAGAACACAATCCAGCCATAGAGATTCAAAAGTGTTTTCGATATTTCTTCAATGCTAAAGCTTGGCTAAATAAGAGTACTCGAGTCTTAATCACCAAACTCTTTCCGGACAACCCCCAACAACCCCCAAAAGAGAAAAAAACAGCAAGAATTTGATGGAACGATCGAAGTACGAAGGACGCGCCACCTGCATGTAGCTCAAACCGCATATCTCTTCGAAGCAAAAACAAACAGTGGCAGGATTAGGAAGTCAAGAATATTCAAACAGCACAAGCAATCACACGAAGCACATATTCGAAGCAAAAGCAAACGATGGCAGGACTAGGAAGTCAACAACATTGAAACAGCAAAAGTAATTACACGAAGAATATGCTCTGAAGCGGCAAAAAACGAAGTTGTAACGAGAGAAAAGCACGAAAGATGATGAAGGGTCGTTACCTCCTCCAATGGAAAAACCCGCGGGCTTGGTTTAGAGGCACGATGCGCTTAGAAAGAAAATGCACGGCCTGCCCACTATTCAGCGAACATTCAGAAGGCGTGAACTCATGAAACCTCAATGAGTTTGGAAATTGAACTTTTGTGGGTTGGCGTCTGAGGCTAGGGCGTCGGCGTCGGGCTTCGTCGGAGGTGTCGTCGGCATCGGCGTCGGCGTCTAGGGCGTCGCTCGTCGAAGGCTAGGGGTCGGCGTTGACGCGAGGAGACGGACCTCGCTCGTCGGAGGCAGCGGACCTCGCTCGTTGTAGGCGTCGTCGGCGTCGGCGTCGGCGTCGGGCTTCGTCGGAGGCGTCTTCGGCATGGGCGTTGGGGGCTAGGGCGGAGGCGGAGGCTAGGGCGTCGCTCGTCGGAGGCAGCGTCGGCGTCGGCGCGAGGAGACAGACCTCGCTCGTCGGAGGTAGCGGACCTCGCTCGTGGGAGGTGACGGACGTCGCTCGTGGGCAACGGCGAACCTCGCTCGTCGGAGGTGTCAGAGGCTAGGGCGGAGGCGGAGGTTAGGGCGTCACTCGCTGGAGGCGGCCAGGGCGTTGGCGCGAGGAGACAGACCTCGCTCGCCGGAGGTAGCGGACCTCGCTTGTGGGAGGCGACGGACGTCGCTCATGGGCAACGGCGAACCTCGCTCGTCGGAGGTGTCAGAGGCTAGGGCGGAGGCGGAGGCTAGGGCGTCACTCGCCGGAGGCGGCTAGGGCGTCGGCGCGAGGAGACAGACCTCGCTCATCGGAGGCAGCGGACCTCGCTCGTGGGAGGCAACGGCTCGTGGGAGGCGACGGACGTCGCTCGTGGGCAGCAGCAGACCTTGCTCGTCGGAGGCGTCGGCATCGGAGGCTAAGGCGGAGGCGGAGGCTAGGGCGTCGCTCGTCGGAGGCGGCGTCGGCGTGGGCGCGGCGTGAGGGAGACAGAGCGCAGGGATAGAGATTGGGAGCGCGAAAGAGAGAGAGAGACTGGAGAGAGAGGGCGCTTGATTTTATTCAAAAATTTTCTCTCTCCAGATCTCTCAGCTCTGTGCTGTGCCGTGGGAGGGGAGAAAATATTGGGTGAGGGAGACGGAGCGCAGAGCAGAGAGCAGATGGGGAGCGCGAAAGAGAGAGAGAGAGGGTGTGGAGAGCAGATGGGGAGCGCGAAAGAGAGAGAGGGAGTGTGGAGAGAGAGGGCTGCTTTTAAAAAAAATTTCTCCCAGCTTCAGCTCAGCTCAGCTCAGTGCCGTGGGAGAGCCTTCCTGACATGTGGATCGTCTCGGACACGTGTCGCCACGCCGGAGTTGTTATTTCTCCACGGTGGAATCCCTAGTGGCACCCAATATTTTCTCCGCCTCATGCACGTGTGTTTCTTGGGAACCACGTTTTATTTATTGCACGTTTAAACATGGCTCCGTGGGATAACAATCCTGTGGCCACGAAAAAATGTTTCAAAAGAGGAATCTATGAACCACCAGTTTGCTTGGAAGCCTGTAATTACGATAGGGTGTATAACAACGTTGTCTATAGATCTATCTCCAGAAGGAGTACTTTTTAAGTGACTACCGATTTGAAAAACTTAACTATTTCAAATTTGGGAGAGCTACATAGGGGAGGAGAGAAATGTGTTGATTATATATCAATGTCATGCTTGAAGAGCGGCATAAAGGTGCTTATGTTGGAAAGTACCTTGTTCCACATAAATAAAATGGGAGTGTGTTGGCGAATATATAATTGTGAAAGTCTTCTTTTCTTACAAATAAAGACAATAGCTAAATGAACTAGACCCTACTATACCCGCGTGCGGGCGTGCGAATAGTTGCGCGATTTTGGTGAGTGTAGAACAAATTTGGCACTAATCAACGATTATTATTTTTTATTTATTAAAATTCGGATTTATAATTATAAAATAACATTTGTGTTCTATTGAAATAGAGTAAATGTTCGCAATAGAGTTACAATTATTTTGTTTATTATTTAATTCCGAATTTATTATTTCTATCGAACAATTATTAGGTGCTCTTACAACCTTTAAAAGGTTGTATCCGTTCAAACATATTTTTCGCTATTAATTACTCAACATTTTTGCTTAATAGAACAACTTCCATTTTTGTTTCTTTCAAAAGATATATGACCACTGTTTTCTATTGTTTCCCTTTGAGAGTTCTTGGAAAAATACCAGAATTACTATTGGGTATTCTAGCTTGAGACTTGTGTCATGGAGGAATTTGCTAGTAACCGTTAGCAACGTTTTGGGGAAAATAATTCCTTAAAGAGTGTGTTATGACAAAAAAAAAGTCTGCTTTCGTTCGTCTTCTTGATTACTTGATTTTTCCCCAACAACGTCAAGATGTCATTAATAGATGAAACTCTACATATCTAATGCTTGAAAGTATGGTTGTCTTTCAACGTGCATTTTCCCAATTAACATATCTACTCAGGCAATAGTCTTCCAAGCACTAGGAGAAATAATAGGAGATTTTGTAGTAGCTTGATTTGTGAAACTATTTAGAAATTTCTTATATGCTGATTTTATTTCATGTTTAATTGTTTTTTTATTTCATTAGTTCTTTTTCAATATACTATTATTTTTTGTATTTAAGGGAAAAATTGCTAAAAATTGGAGCCCGAGTTGGGTTGAGTACGGGTCAGGTCAAGTTGGGTCGAATATAGATTGCTAAGATTGTATTACATAAAAATAGATCGACATGGATTAATTAGATCAATTTGGATTGCTTCCATTTTTGACCTAACCAAATCCGACCGGACTCCCTCTCTTTGACCGGTGTATTCAGAACTACTAAAAAATCTCTAAGAAAAAGATTTGCAACCTCTAGGTCGGGTGAAAATTGGACTTTGACTATTAGCTTTGACACACTCGCTCACCAAACATTAGAAATTGATCTAGACCACTCCCTTTATCTTTTCTCGAAGATACGCTTTGAGAGGAAGCAAAAGAGAATGATGCATGTTAAATCGAAATTATCCGGTTAATTTAAGTCGTAGGCAGACATAGAGGGGTGCTTGGATATCTCTATTTTCTTGGCATTGAATGAATTGTGAGGGAAGCAATCAAAAACCTGCCAGCGCTTGCTGTGAAAATGAGAAAGAAGAAAGGAAGTGTTGACACAAAAAAAAAAAATTGGACCAACTCTAGATTGGTATCAACGAGTGGCATGCTCAGTCGATAATTAAAAGCAGAAGTCATCAATAAAAAAAAACAAACGGAGACCGATTAGGCTCAACGTTAGTGAAGGAAATCGATAACATCATTTATAAAGTCATCACAATATGTAGTGCAAAAATTATCAATGAGAGGCTTCACCAGTCAACAACTTAAAGGAAATTGATTGACAAAATCATCGACCACAGACAATCTCAGATTTTTGGCTAAGTGTTGAGGAAATGATATTAATGAATAAACTAGAGGTTTGCTAATACAACAGTTGAATATGAAGAAAGGTGATTGACTCAAACACATGATTGCCATATGATTATGCATACAATCTAGGGATTTGCATGTTTTTGTGTATAATCATGTCTAGAATCTCAGAGAATGTAAATGTAGATCGTGCTAGGAAGTTTGTATAGATTCAAAATCCAAGAACTGGTTGTAAATAACTGCTACAGTGTATTATAAGAGCTCATGTAGTAATCTAACTGCACATAATCAATCAATCTTTGTTTTTTTTTGGTCAGCACCCATAATCAATCAATTTGAACATCTGTTTTTGCTTTTATTTTCGTCTTTAACTATCCTGCAAATTTACCTTCGCAATACCTTTAACTTTCCGGTACCTTTTTTTTTCTTGCAACTTCTGAAGTTCAGTACTCGCAATTTAAATACCTTTAGTTCCCTTTACATTCCTTTCCAAAATAAACAAATGACCATTTTTTAATCTTTGTCAATTCAATTCGAATCATCCTGATGCAGCCTGGTGTAGGCTACTCGAACGTTAGGATCGGGAGAGTGACTTGCACACGTGGAACAGGACGAACAGTAATTACAGTCCTGCGCAAGCTCGGGAAAATGGATGTAACTTCGTCGATACAGATCGGAATGACCTGCTTCCAAAGCCAAATGAACAAAGACTTCTGGATTGACAATTTCTCTGTTTTGAGTTTTCTCAAATAAGCACTATAGGAAGGACGAAATCGGGGTAGAAGTGGACGGATGTAAATGGACAGAACAGAGGTAAAGATAGAACTTCGTTGGTTGCTCTTCCAGGCCTCCAAGGAAGTGGATAGGGCACCGATTCTTCTAGATCGATGACTGCAACTCTTCAAGGATGCAGATTTGAAAACCTCCGACTCTTCAAGGACGGAGTGAAAACTCTTCTAGGTTTTCAGGGGTATGAACTCTTCAAGGTTCAAGATAATTGCTTGATGCAAAATTTTCATTAATCAAATTCGTCTGTCGAATACATAAAGTAGATGGTCTTTTATAGCCAAAGAAAAACAAATGAAAAGACTCAAGCAAATGAAGAGACTAAAGAGCATTAAAGACCCTAGAAAGCATAAAACATTAAAGAACTTAGAAACTATAAACTAGATAAATGCCCAACGTCTTCTTGATCATCCCAAAGTATCTTTTAGGCTTCCAATGTATAGGGAAAGACAAGGACTTTATTGTGGCATGGACTCGCGGATGAGACTCTTTGTCTTCGAATTGCATCCCTTCGATATCTTCAAGACTGGTCGAGCGACTTGTCGAGCTCGGATGCGGGCTGATCTCCTTGGTCGAGTGAGCTCGTCTTCGATGCGGGCAGCATTATCAATCTGGCCTGCATCATCCTCCCCTTCTTTAAACGAATTTGTCCCCGAATTCATGTCATCATCAGAGGAATCACCAGCATAAGGTGTTAAATGCCGAACGTTGAAAACATCATGTGTTTTCATATGAGAAGGAAGCCTTAAGCGATATGCATTGGGATTGATGCGCTCAAGAACTTCAAGAGGACCAAGCTTTCGATCACTAAGCTTGTTATAGCTTCCAACAGGATGACGCTCTGGTGGCAAGTAAGCCCAAACAAAATCTCCTGGTTCGAAGATAACTTCACGCCGCCGCTTATCGACGTCCTTTTTATAGGACTCTGTCTTGCTTTCTAACCTTTGGCGCACATCTTCATGAATTGCTCTCATCTGAGAAACAATATCTTCAACATTGCCACTCGACTTTTTAGCAAAAGGAATGGGTGCAAGATCAAGAGCAGTGTTCGGCTGTTGTCCATACACGATCATGAAAGGACTATACCTAGTCGTACGGTTTACAGCACAATTATATGCAAATTCGCCATGTGACAATCGTGTCTCCCAAGAGCGAGGATCAATCATTGTCCTCAATAGAATTCCCAAGGTTCGATTGACGACTTCAGTTTGCCCATCAGTTTGGGGATGAAACACAGTACTATATTGCAGTTTAGTACCGACATTCTTCCACAATTGTCGCCAAAAATGACTGAGAAACTTTGTGTCCCGATCAAAAGAAGCAACTTCACCTGCTTTGTGAAGTAAAACATATACAATACGAACCCCTTTTAAAGCACCTTTTATATCCTTCATCGAAAGCAATGAAGACTTTTCGACAACAGAAGTTTTTAAAGGCTCCTTACTAGGTGCTAATATAATCTTCTTCCCTCCAAATTCAAAAGAATACGTATTTCGATAACCATCATGAGTAGTCCGCCTATCGAATTGCCATGGTCGCCCAAGAATAACATGACTAGCATCCATTGGTAGAACATCGCACCATATCTTGTCGAAATAAACAGAACCAATGGATAGATTAACAAGGCAGCGTTTGGAAACGGTTATCTCGGTGCCTTTCGATAGCCACGACATCTTGTAAGGTGTGGGGTGCGTCTTTAACTCCAACTTTAGTTTGTTCGTCGCCCTTTCAGAAATTATATTCTCACAGCATCCAGAGTCAATAATTAATTGACATACCTTCCCCTTAATCGTGCAAGCGGAATGAAAAATGTTGGTGCGCAGCCACCCATCTCCGGTCTCATCACGAGGAACTAGAAAGATTTTTCTCACCATCAGAAATTCACCAGAATCAGCATGCACTATTTGCTCGTCACCTGCGGACTCTTCGACATCATTCACCTCTTCTTCGAGCAGATCCTCCACATGCTCATCAGAATCGTTATCCACTAAGAAGGCTTTGCCGGCTTGTCGATTCTTGTTCTTTTGGCAATTGTTAGCACGATGACCCAACTCACCACAAGTATAGCAACGAATATCGGACGTAGTTGGTTGCTTCAAAATGTTGGGCTGATTAGGAAACTTACTAGCGGTTTGCATCGTAGCCTCAGCAACTTTGGTGGTGCCGGGGGTACTCCTAGCGGGTTGATTGGTCATGATAGAGGATTGTTGCCTCCTTGAGCGAGAACGCTCCACCTTGAGTGCTCGTTGGTGTGCATCTCCTAAGTCCCAAATGTCAAGGACTTCTGGGGCATCTTGAATATGAAGTTGAAGGCCATTCAAGTACTTGCTCACAAGCATCTCCTCCGGATCTTGAATGTTGTTGCGAATCACCAACTCGTTGAATTCGTTGGTGTATTGGTCCACCGTTCGCGTACCTTGTCTCAGATTTTGGTACCGTTGATAGAGCTCTCTCTTGTATCCCTTAGGTAGGAAATACTTTCGGATCTTGTCTTCCATCTTCCTCCACGAGGTAATTGGCGCTTTGCCAACGGATTGGCGAGTTTGCTTCTCACGCCTCCACCAAGCGCTGGCTTTACCTCTGAATCGCATAGCGATGATCCCGACTCGACGATCCTCCGGAACATTTCGATGCTCAAACACTTCATTAACAAGTGTTAGCCAGTCAACAATTTCTTCAGGAGAATCATTACCTGAGAATTCCGGGATATCCTTTTTAACTTCTTTTTCCCACTCCGGTTCACGAATGTTTTGCTCGTGATGTCGAACATTCCTCCGATTGCGAAATGGTCGAACATTCTCCGAAGATGAAGAGTCACCATTGGAATCTTCGGTCCTGGAACGAGGTGGTGAATTGTTTCTTTCCGCCCTCAGACGCTCAACTTCCCGCGTCAACTCATCAATTTGTTGTTGCATATGTTGCTGCAAATTGTCAGCGAGCGTATGCACTTCATTCAGTGGGATGGTTCTGCCTCCACGACGTCTAGCTTGTCTTGGCAGCATGGTTCTCTCCTCCAAAGCTCTGATACCAAATGATGCAGCCTGGTGTAGGCTACTCGAACGTTAGGATCGGGAGAGTGACTTGCACACGTGGAACAGGACGAACAGTAATTACAGTCCTGCGCAAGCTCGGGAAAATGGATGTAACTTCGTCGATACAGATCGGAATGACCTGATTCCAAAGCCAAATGAACAAAGACTTCTGGATTGACAATTTCTCTGTTTTGAGTTTTCTCAAATAAGCACTATAGGAAGGACGAAATCGGGGTAGAAGTGGACGGATGTAAATGGACAGAACAGAGGAAAAGATAGAACTTCGTTGGTTGCTCTTCCAGGCCTCCAAGGAAGTGGATAGGGCACCGATTCTTCTAGATCGATGACTGCAACTCTTCAAGGATGCAGATTTGAAAACCTCCGACTCTTCAAGGACGGAGTGAAAACTCTTCTAGGTTTTCAGGGGTATGAACTCTTCAAGGTTCAAGATAATTGCTTGATGCAAAATTTTCATTAATCAAATTCGTCTGTCGAATACATAAAGTAGATGGTCTTTTATAGCCAAAGAAAAACAAATGAAAAGACTCAAGCAAATGAAGAGACTAAAGAGCATTAAAGACCCTAGAAAGCATAAAACATTAAAGAACTTAGAAACTACAAACTAGATAAATGCCCAACGTCTTCTTGATCATCCCAAAGTATCTTTTAGGCTTCCAATGTATAGGGAAAGTGTCACGCCCCGCTCTCCTCGGCGCGCCACATCCCTCACGAAGGTCGATTCGTGTGCAACGTCCTAGGACGCGTCGCCGACCCAACACCCAACACAGAGATTTAAAGCACATGCGGAAGTAATTAAAACCACCCGTACAAAGATAAATACACAACCAAGGATAGCCACAGAAACCAACAACAACGATTGCACTAATACTGGAAATCATATACAATATTCATATACAACCCGATCATCAAAAATCAAAAGCGGGTCAAGGCCACTACTGACAAAAAGGGGGGTAAGTGGCTCGGCGGTCAAGCATTATATCTAACCGGGGCTCCTTCCAAAATGTATCGGTACGCCTGTCATCTTCAAGGCCGGGGGTCTGAAAAATTGATTTTCAACAACAGTGAGAATGAATCTCAGCGAGTAGATTCCCTAAACCTAAGCTAGGCTAACATGCACCTCCTGACGAGCACTAAACAACACACCAATCAAGCCATAATTGACTTAGGCCCTCGGGCCCAAATCCAATACTCACCTTGCCCTGCAAGTTAGGCACTTACAATTCAAGAATAAAACATAGGACCCAAACGCAACACATGCGCACATTACTTGGTCACAACGCATGTCATGCTTATGCTCGTGCTCATACGCGTGCTCACGCCTCATCAATGCATTTTCGCACGCTTGCACTCAGCACACTTGCCATTTATCAATTTCTCCTCCGACCCGCGTTAAACGCATCAGGTCCGACCCGCGTAAAACGCATCAGGTCCATCACTTCGAGATCGATCTCTAGCCCGCGTAAAACGCATCAGGCTCATGGCACAACACCCGCGTAAAACGCATCAGGTTTGGCCATCTTCCGGTAGACCGGGCATCGTCCCGCGTAACACGCCTCAGGACGGGTTCACTACCCCGCGTAAAACGCATCAGGGTTTATTGTGATCACACATTCACAAGTACCAATTTTCATCTGAACCCCGCGTTAAACGCATCAGGGCATTTTAGGTGATCACAATGCACATGTCACTCGAGCACACTTGTAAATGCACATGCCGTGCCAATGCTCGTGATGCAAACTCATGGCCATAAACTTCACACTCGGGCATTCACGATTTTCACAATGAGCATTCAATTGCACAACACCGCTTATTCAATTCACCACATAATATGCTCAATTAAATAAATCACAAGCCCAAGTAATCAACCATCCATTCCAGCCATGGCACAAACTTGGCACATAATTTACGCATACAAATCACACAATTGAGTCAACATCAATTCACGCACTCGAGGCCCGGCAAGAGACTCCATTCTTAGTCACACTAGGCACGTGACACGGCACCACAAAATTGATCACAACCCAGTACAAGTCAGCCACTTAGCCTGCCAACCTAAACATTCCCGATAATCACACAATTAACCTCCAAATTGATCGCTCATAGACCAATTCAAACCCGGTATGGACAGCCACCAAACAAATCGTCCTAGGCCAACAAATGTTCTCAAAACACTCCATTTGACTCCCCAAAATATCACTCAAATCAGCCACCATGAGGACCAAATGAGGCGCGCACTATAATCCACATTTGAACCCGAAATTAACCCCAAACTCGGGCCGAATCATTCCAATACTTTCGGCCTTCATGCAGCACATTCCAAGTCATTACACCTCATTAAAATGATCCCGTTAGACCACCAAAACCGCCATGAAAACAGCCACTATTCGGTCTTCAATTTACACCCGCCAAATTCACAATTTGTACCCGAACCAAGGCGTCAACGTTCAGCCACTATCCAGCACACCACAGACCACTAAACCTCGATTAGAACATCATGCTAACCCACCGAATGCGCCACAACATCAGCCCTTAACATCCTCCACAAACTAACCCCCAAATTGATCGCGCCTTGTCCGATTCAAACCCGATATTGACAGCCCCCACACCAGTCCCTCTAGGCCACTAAATATCCTCAAAATGCTCCATTAGACTCCCCAAAACACCATTCTAGTCAGCCACCACAAGATCGAATAAGGTGCGTACTATAATCCCCATTTCAAACCCGAACTTTCCCGAACTCGGGCCATTCCGATCCAAACCTGTCCAGCCAATGTACAGCGCCTCTCGGGCCACTAAACCTCCATTAATTCATCACACTAATTCACCGAATCCGCCACAATGACAGCCCCTAATCACCTCCACAATTTAACCCCCAAATTAACCTAATTAAACCCTAAAACCCATCTAGAAACACACATTAGTCTAATTAGGGTTTAGGGTTGTACTCACTTGGATTCCTAGGCTCCAAATAGGGCTGAGCAAGTGGCAATGGCGGCTGGACAGCGGCGGATCCGCGCCGGAACAGTAAAGGCGAGCGGCGGCTCCGGCGAAGCCCTAGAGCGGCCGAGAAAGAGAGAGAGCAAGAGGGGGAGAGACACGGCAAGAGGGAGAGGGAAGGAGACGGAGTGGTGATGGTGGTGAGGCGTGGGGCGGTGGCACCAACGGCGGCGAGCTGGGGCGACGAAGATTTGGCCAGAACAGGGGAGGAGAAGAAGTGGGCCGAGACGGGTGGTGCGAAGCCTGGGCGCTGACAGCAGCGGCGAGCAATGCAGTTTCAAGGGCGTGGACGGCGTCGGAGTAGCTGGCCCAGGACAAGCGGACGGCGGCAGGACTCGCCGGACGCAGCGCGAGCTCGGCTAGGCTTGTCTTGCGCGAGAGGAAGGAGACCCGGTCGGTCGAGGGCGACAGGTAGCGGGCGGACGGCGCGGCACGGCGGTCGAGCTGCATGGCGACGGCAGCGGCGCGCGCGCGGCCAGGCGAACTCAAAGCGGTCGGCGTCAGGCTGGCGAGCGAAGCGGAGGTGAAGCCGAACCCACGCGAGCGGAGAAGGAAGAGAAAGAAGAAGAAAAGAAAAAGAAAGGGAGAGAGAAGAAAAGAGAAGAGAAAGAAGGAGAGAGGAGAGAGAAGAGAGAACGGACGCATGGGGAAAAAGGAACGTGCGCGGCAGAGGAGAGAGGAGAGAGAAAGAGAGAGAGAGAGAGAGGGAAAATAAAAGAAAATATTTGAACATTCAAATATTATTTGCAATCCGATGGCCCAAATTAAAAACCGAAAACGATCTACCGGTCCAAAATAAGCCTCGCACATAAAAAGGGACAAAGGCCAAATTAATTGAACCAAACTATAACGAGGGAGGTCTACTAGTCCAAATTCGCACATGGTCAAAAACTCCCCTTTTTCCATCATTCCTGACAATCTCAACGCTGGCCACAACAATATCGACACCGTCCAATTTATTTCGTCCCGAAACTTCCGAAAATCGACTGCCAAGTTCGGGGTCTAAATAACGGTCAAATTCGATCGAGTGCGATTCTAGCGAAATCTCTAATTTAAAAATAATAACCGAGAGTAATCAGTTCTCGGGCGAGATTTTACTATAAGCACACTGACAAATTACACGTTTTATAAATCCCAAAAATGGGCCGAAATTCGGAATGTCACAGAAAGACAAGGACTTTATTGTGGCATGGACTCGTGGATGAGACTCTTGGTCTTCGAATTGCATCCCTTCGATATCTTCAAGACTGGTCGAGCGACTTGTCGAGCTCGGATGCGAGCTGATCTCCTTGATCGAGTGAGCTCGTCTTCGATGCGGGCAGCATTATCAATCTGGCCTGCATCACATCCTTATCTTTTGAGATTTTTCACTTTTTGGTGAAACATCTTTGGGGCATACCTAATGGGACCTTTTGTTGATTTGAGAAAATGCAACGGCGAGAGCCAGAAATTAATAAGTGACTGACAATGCTGCTGACAACAATAGCCAACTACCACAGGCTAGTAATGAGATGGCTACGCATTCTGAACTTTCAGCTGCTGTAAGATCAGTAAAAGATAATCATCTCGAAGATGTTGATCTTCCAAAGCATCTCACTAAACAGCAGTGGAAAGAAGATGCACTAAATCCTAATATGATGTCAACTATATGGGCAGAATGACATTAAAAGTGCTAAAAGTTGCGTACGGCGCTCACTTTAGTGCCAAAAACTTTTCGTCGGATTACTTGAGTGTCAAATCGGAGAAAAAACGATCACTTAACTGGCATTGACGATACAATCCTGACAAAAGTCCTACATGGCTTTTTTAATTAATTGATTATTCACTTGTTGCTTTTTTTTATTAATTCCCACCCAACAGCATGGATTTTTATCTTCATTTATCCTACGTGGCTTTTTCTCTTCCTTTTTTTTTTCTCAATCCTTCTTGCAAGCGTTCAAAGCCATCACTCACCAGCATCTCTTGGTCTCTGTCACGCCCCGAACCCCGACGGGCTCACGACATCCCTTTGATGGCCGTATTGAACGCGACGTCCTAGGACGCGTCGCCGACCCAAACGAAACAACCAACGATAAAGGCAAGCGGAAGCGAAATAGAAATAATCCAGACAATAAGTAATGACCAAAGGATAGTATTTGCACAAATCAATATACGCATAACAAGCTTGGCAATTACCTACGGCATTCACAATACCCAACATCAACCCCTGGCTACTAACTTCAAACCACGATCATCAAAAGGGGGCGGTGATTGGGTAACCTAACTTCACTATTAACAATGGGCATCCAAACAAGGATGAAGCATCAATGTCCAATACCACCCCCGGCCTCCGAACCGCACGTGACGACTGTTCGTCACTCAAAACCTGAAAATGTTTAACAACGGGAATGAGATAAATCTCAATAAGCAGACCCCTAAACCCCACATAGGCCAATGCGTACCCAGACGAGTCCAAACATGCAATCTAACTATTCACATAACAAATTTCCCATAATGTACTTACCTTACCTCAAATCACACGCCATCTCTGCACATTAGTCAAATCATGGTAATTCAATAATATCCCGAGAATATAACACAATCGCTCGAGCGACATCCACACTTGCACTCAACCAATCCAACGAAACATCCACATATTCATACAGCCAATCCAAACACTCACATTACGCACACGTGTCCAACCAACTATCCACGACTCGCGTCAACGCGCCTCAAGTCCCTTCTCACAGCCCGCGTAAACACGCCTCAGGCTCATTCTCACTGCCCGCGTAAACACGCCTCAGGCCCAATCACACGACCCGCGTAAACACGCCTCAGGTCCAATCTTACAGCCCGCGTAAACACGCCTCAGGCTCATTCTCACTGCCCGCGTAAACACGCCTCAGGCCCAACTTTCTTTCCAATGACCCGCGTAAACACGCCTCAGGTCTTTTCTTGCCTTTCTCGCCACACCCGCGTAACCACGCCTCAGGTTGGCAGCCCTCCGATCAATCCGGGCTTTTCAAGCAAACACACACGCCACTTAATTCAATCAATTTCACGTCTTTCACGGAATCAAATATCACACAACCATTCCAAACGACCACAATATAATTCGCCATGCTCAAGCCAAAAAGGCCACGGTTCTACCAATTCACGTTGCATTTCAACAAACACCTACGATCACTATAGAGCGATCACAACCAATCATTAATTCACCACATATGAACACAATTCAAGCATTTGGACCACACGGAACAATCACACACTAAATTAATATTCTAGCCTCAATGGCCCCTCATACAATCATACTAAGCCTCAACTCACAATAGGCGCATTATCCCCATCACGAATCATCAACACGAACTACCGTCAAACGACCATTAAATCACGCACGAGCGATCGACGATCTCGGCATAAATTCCAGCACTGACGACCTCTAATCCAACCACAAAGTTCAGCCATAAACCATCGCGATTCAGCCCATACTTCGGCCCCTCCACTCGCCCCGAACCAGCCCATAACTTAGCCACCCAATCACGCTAAACGGCCACCAAAACCACGCTGAACAGCCCATGACAGCCACTATATTCACTATATTCAGCCCACACACGAACACACGAACCCCTAAACAAGTCTAGCATTACCCATCATCCTAAGTCGGGATTAGGAAGTCGCTTACCTCGACTTGAGCAAGAAAACGGGGCTGGGCCACGGGGAGGATCGTCGGGACAGCGGTGGCGACGACTCAGCGGCAGCAAGGGCGAGCGGTTGGGTTCACGGTGGTGAGAAGCTACGGCACCGGCGAGTGGCGGGGACCTCGCCGAACAAAGAACAACTCCGGTGACGGCGGGCAGCGACGGCGGCGGGCTGGACAGCGACGGCGACGGGAATGGGGGCGACGGGTGGGCCAAAGAGGACGAGCGAGAGGCAAAAACGGCAGCAACTAAGGTACTCCGCGGAACAGCGCAGGGGCAAGGGCGGCGACGGCGCGACGGCTGAGCTGGGGGGCGGACGGCAAGGCAAAGCAGTGGCGTCGGAGGTTGGACGGACGGCGAGCGGCGGATCTGGTCGGCCTCGGCTTCGACGGGACCAGAGGCCGCGCGAACAGGGGGAAGAATAGGAAGAGGAGGGCGACGGCGACGGCTCGAGTGCAGGGACGAGCCGACGGCGACGGCGAGAGGAGAGATGGGCGAGCGTGCAGCACGAGCCAGGGCGCGAGGCTCGGCCCGAACGAGGGAAGGTAGACGCGTCTTGCCGGAGCAGCAGGGGCGACGGCGGCTTGGGGGGGGGAAGCTAGGATGGTGGCGGCGAGCCAGTGGGGGCGATAGCGGCCGGAACGGTGGCGTGGGGCGGTCGCGGGCGACGGCGGCGGCGCGTGGCGGCCGAGCGAGCGCGGCGGTCGGCGTCGGGCGCGGGGAGAAGAAGCGAGAGACGGGGACGAAGCGGAACCGGACGCGGGCGAAGAAGAAGAAAGGGAAGAAGAAAGAGAAGAGAAGGAAGGAAGGAAAAAGGGAAAAGGAGGAGAGAGAATGTCAGGGGGAGTGGTTGGTCTGCATGGGCGTGGCCGAGGGGACGTCTGCCAGGGGGGAGACGTGCGCGTCCGGCGACCAGAGAGGGAAGAGAGAAGGAAAGAGAGAGAAAGGGAGAGAGAGAGAGAGAGAGAGAGCAGGACAGACGTGATAATGGGGGGGGGGGGAAGCGCGTGCGCGGGCAGAGGAGAGAGAGGAGAGAGAAAGAAAGAGAGAGAGAGAAAAATTTAAATGTTCAATCAAATAAATAATGTAATTAAATGGCCCATAATTAAAACCGACAATGATCTACTGATCCAAATTAAACCTCGAATATAATAAGGGACAAAGGCCAAATCAATTAAGTCAAATTACCTCGAGGGAGGTCTACTAGTCCAAATTCGCACCCGGTCAAAAACTCCCCTTTTTCCATTATTTCTGACAATCTCGATGCTGGCCACAATAATATCGACACCGTCCAAATTATTTCGTCCCGAAACTCCCGAAAATCGACACCAAAGTTTAGGCTTTAAATAACGGCCAAATTCGATCAAGTGCGATTCTAGCGAAATCTCTAATTTAAAAATAACCGAGAGTGATCAGTTCCCGGGCGAGATTTTACTATAAGCACACTGACGAATTACACGTTTTGCAAATCCAAAAAATGGGTCGAAAATTGGAATGTCACAGTCTCGGTCTCACTCGCCTTTCTCTGTGAAGTAATCAAGGATTGAACCTGAACAAGACAGACACGAAAGCAACTTTAAGGATTAGATTCAACAAGTAAAACAATAGCAGCCGCGGCTTGAGCTCTTTAGTGATGGCATTGGACAACAGGGGCAAATAGAGGTCAGCTCACGCGTGGCTATGGATGCAATGGAAAGCGGCAGCAGTGGCTGTCTTCTGGCTACTTGAGAATCAGGTGAGTCTACATAGGACCCGTGCAATGTAACAAATCACACCCATTGAGAGCAAGTGATGTAAGAATAATTGTGATCCACGTGATGTTATTAATTAATGGTTTAATAAATTAAGTGCCAAAACATCTTGGTTATGAAAAAGATCAAAAGATGCATTTTTATTAAGAAGTTCCAGTTCCTTCGAAGAGGTGCGACTTTTATGAAATGGAACATGCTTTTATGGAAGACACCTATTGATAACCCATATAAATAGAGTCTGGTCCTCTCTCCATCCAAGAAGAACGAACGGTTGTATTCTATCCCCTATCAGATAAAATACGTTAGAGAGAAAAGTGGATTAAGAGAGAGATATCAAATTTCTACGTTTCTTCTATTTCTGCGACAATTATCTTCAAGGGCAACTCTATGGATAAATGTATGTCTTCATTCCTCTTATTGTGAAAATAATTAAGATATAATATCCTGGATTTCAGAATTTTTTCGCATAAAAGAATTACGTTATCTCTAACAATTGGTATCTGAGCCATAGTTTAGGATCTTATGATTTTTCCAATTATTAAAAATATGTATGGTTTATGGATAAAGTTCGCCGAAGCTTGGACCTGTGTGGTTGTGCTAGTGTGGTCTCCAAAACCCACAGATTAATTTGGTCAAAGATGGGCTGTCGGAGGAGACCCGGGCGGAAGAAGGTTGGGCGGAAGCGGAAAATGGCCAATCACCCAATAAAGGCCTTAGGCAGGTAAGACCCACGCGCCACGTGCGAGGAGAGACGGGGGCGTGGAATCCACGCGCTCGCTCAGTAGTTGAGGCGCGTGCTGCCCCTTTGTGCTAAAGTAAGGTTATGCCCCTTTTGTGTAAATTTACATTTTTGCCCTTGGCTGGTGATTTCTATTTCTGCCATTTATGAATTATTTATTGTTTTGCCATTGACCGAATTATTTACCATTTTGCCCTTGGTTGCTAAATTTTCGGTTCTGCCCCTAAAGAATTCTGATTTTACAGTTTTGCTCTTATGCATTAATTTACGATTTTTCCCTAAGCATGCAATTTGGTGAATGTTTGTGAATGAAACAATTATTGTGCTTTACAATTTTAATAAATTCAATTATGAATGGTTTGTTAGTCACCAAAGTAGCCAAACCTTAAGGTATCTTGAATTTTTGAAATTGTATAAAGTTTCATTCAATTATCCATGATTAATTGATGCTTTGACTGATATTGATATATTACATATCCTTATTTGTGTCACGGGTATATTGAAGTTCATTTATTATAAGACTTTAGGGATTCACCCAAAAGTTAATGAATTTCTTATAATTTATGAATGTAATAGTTGGTAATTAATATGTCTTGTTAGATTTATTTGTATATCCAAAGATATCAAATAAATTTTAATGAGGTGTATTTATAATTACAAAATAAAAGTTATTAGCGTCATTATGATTTATTGTATGTTTGTCTACTGTAGGATCAACCAAAGGAGAATTATGATGTACATGTATTGTTTAATTTGAATATGATTATGTGATATTCTCAAAGCATTAATGTATGAGTATTGTCTTGCATATTTGTAGTATCTGTACCTGTTTCTCTTCATTCGCATGCTTCATCTGTTCCTTTATTCAATAGAATGAGTTTCCCTACTTGGAGTGAACAAGTCCAATTTCACCCAAGTGTCCTGGATCTTGATTTAGTAGTTCAAGTTGAGGAACCGGCTGCTATTACTAATGAGAGCATCGATAATGAAAAGTCTTTCTATAAAGCTTGGGAAAGATCGAACAGATTAAGCTTAATATTTATGCGGATAACAGTTGCGAACAACTTAAAGACCACTCTTCCCACAACTGTTGATAAGTCACTTGCTGGTACATTGATGAGTACTTTGACCACCATGAAATATGATGTTCACGTACCATGCATGAACATGTACTTGAGATGACAAACTTAGCGGCAAAATTAAGGACTATATGAATGAACGTGGATGAGTACTTTTTAGTATAGTTCATACTTAATTCATTGCCTCATGAACAATATGGACCATTTCAAGTAAATTACAACACCATAAATGACAAGTGGAATGTAAATAAATTGGCCAGTATGCTTGTTCAAGAGGAAACAAGGATAAAGAATCAAAAGACTCATTATGTTCATCTCTTAAGTCATTAAGAAGTTGAAAAGAATTCCAAAAGGATAGGTGGAAGGAGCAAGAAGAAATGTTTACACAACATGAATGACTCTTCTAAGCTGAAATCCACAAGAAGGAACGCAATATTATCAAATGTCACTTTTGTAATAAAATTGGACAATTCAAGAATGATTACCGGAAGCGTAAAGCTTGGTTTGAAAAGAAAGGTAAGCCTTGTGCTTTAGTATGTTTTGAATCAAACTTTATCGAAGTTCCTCATAATACTTGGTGGACTAATTCTAGTGCCACCACTCATGTTTCAAATATGTTGTAGGGATTTCTTTCGATCCAAACCATAAAGCCAAATGAGAATTATGTGTTCACGGTTAATGGAAACAAAGCTCCAGTTGAAGGTATTGGCACTTATCGTTTGATCTTTGATAATGGGCATTATTTGGATTTGTTTCAAACCCTTTATGTACCTACATTTTCCCGCAATTTAGTTTCTTTGCTAAAACTTGATGTAGCGGGATTCTCTTTTAAGTTTGGTTGTGGATCTTTCAGTTTATATAAGAATAATAATTCTATTGGAACTGGAAATTTATGTGATGGTCTCTACAAGTTTAAACTTGATAATGCTTTTGTTGAAACTTTAATGACCTTGCATCATAATGTTGGCACTAAACGTAGTTTAGTTGATGAGAATTCTGCCTACTTGTGGCATAAATGTTTGGGTCACGTATCCAAAGAAAGAATGTAAAGATTAGTGAAGAATGAAATTCTTCCGAATTTGGATCTTACTGATCTTGGAGTGTGTATTGATTGTATTAAAGGTAAACAAACAAAACACACTAAGAAAGGTGTCACAAGAAGCACAAAGCTTCTTCAAATTATACACACTGATATATGTAGTCCTTTTGATGTTCCATCTTTTGGTGGAGAATGTTATTTTGTCATCTTTATTGATGATTTTTCATGTTATGGTTATATTTATCTATTGCATGATAAATCTCAATCAGTGAATGCACTTGAAGTATATATTAAAGAAGTCAAGAGGCAATTAGATAAAAAAATTGAAACTAGTAAGGTCGGATAGAGGTGGTGAATATTATGGAAAGTATGATGAATCGGAAAATATCTGGGTCCATTTGCTAAATTCCTTGAAAGACATGGTATTTTTGCTCAATACATGATGCCAGGTACATCACAATAAAATAGTGTAACAGAAAGGCATAATCGTACTTTAATGGAAATGGTTAGGAGTGTGATGAGTTATTCATATCTACCCTTATCATTGTGGATGTATGCATTAAAGACTTCTATATATTTATTAAACAGGGTTCCTAGTAAGGTAGTTCCAAAGACTCCCTTTGAACTGTGGATAGGAAGGAAACCTAGTTTACGACACCGGCATGTTTGGGGTTGTCCAACAGAAGTAAGAATTTACAATCCACATGAAAAGAAATTGGATTTAAGAATAACCAGTGGTTACTTCATTGGTTATGTAGAGAAATCTAAAGGGTATAGATTTTACTGTCATAATCATAGTACAAGAATTGTTGAATCTGGAAATGCTAGGTTCGTCGAAGATGTTGACATCAGTGGGAGTGAAAGAATGCGTGATGTTTGCATTCAAGATGTTAGGGTGAAAGTTCCTATACCTAAAACTTCTAAAGTTGTTCCTAGTATTATAGTTCAACCCGACAATAATCAAGAACAACAAATAAATGATCAAATACTCTATAAAAAAATTTACGTTATTGCTAATAGTGTGATTCTAAGACCACACAATAAACGTAACAGATATTCAAGTACATTTTGGCATCCATGATTATTATTGAACATTCAATATCCACTAAGAACTTGATCGGTTAATTTTAGTGATTGAATCAACTGTGGTGCCTGCCTTCTTCTCAATCATTTTCATGTCCTTTGTTCTCAACACAATTGAAATGGTTTGCATATTTTTCCTTGGAAAGTTTCCGTGTCACGGAAAGCTTTAAGGACCACGCGAGAGGAAAAGATGTGTTGCATCTTTAAAAGACGTGGAAGGAGCAGGTTCATTAATCATTTCTCTTCATATCCACGGTTATTATTAAACATTCAATTTCCACGAGAAACTTGATAGGTTTAATTTTAGTGATTGAATCAAATGTGATTCCTGCCTTCTTCTCTATGATTTTCATCTCCTTCTTTCCCAACATAATTGAAATGGTTTGCATACTTTTCCTTGGAAAGTTTCCAGGTCACGAGAAGCTTTAAGGACTACGCGAGAGGGAAAGATGTGTCGCATCTTTACAAAACATCAAAGGAACAGGAACTCCATCATATCTCTCTTCATAGCAACTCAATTTAGACCTTAAAGAAGATTAGACGTGAGTTTGCAAAAAGAAAGGGATCGAAAGAATCATCCGGCGACTCTTAAAAGGACAATAATACCCAATAAAGTTAATGAATAAATTACTAAATTATGAAAACCAAATTTTATATTATAGAAATTGCTCTCGACAGTAATTGCACATCCTTTGTACACGACAACCTTCTATGTATACATCTATCAATATTTAGATAATTCTTAGAAAAACTTAGTATCGGAGCTGTGACTTCCCCATCTCTTTTCTCTCTTCCTCACATGTTTCACTCTTGTGTTCTGAGAAAAATGTTGCTGACCTCTCAATTCAGAGGCATAACTATGTATTTATAGTTTTAACCCAGGTTTATCTCACTACCGTTGTAACAGTCTGAATTTTCGATCCTTTTCCCGGGATCTATGAAATGAATATTTTGGCCAATGCACTTGTAGTGAAATCTCACCCGGAAATGCGCATTCACGGGATGCTAACCTTAGGGGTAGGGCCGTTACGGGATTGAGTTCGCACGACCAAAGAACTCGACCTGGGTTCGATCTTCGACCATATCGATTGACGAGGGAATGTTTTGAGCCAACCGAGACCGATCTATTTGATTGATCGTGTCCAAAGGGCACTAGTGACAGACCCTCGCAATTATATGACAACCGAGGTCGTCCCGGGTGGAGTAAACTTAAACGTGATTTGACTTAGTGTCGGTCACGGGTCGAGAGCGCGTAATCCCAATGAGCCACCCGTTAGCCAGAGATAAGCTAAAGTTGCTATTGCTCGATTTTAGTCATTTCTTGGAATTCGGGCCCGGGAATCGAGAATTTTGAAAGTGACAATTTTGGATGGCCGATGACGTTTTTGGCTTGGCCAACCTTGGGGCCACCCATTTCTGCAAAAAAATGGATTTCGGTCCGGGGCCGAAAAAATTACGGTTTTGCCCCTGTGGGCACCGAGGCTGGATTCGGAGGCCGTTTGAGGTTATTTTTCGCGGCCAAGGTCATTTTGAGGTGGCCACGCACATTTAGAGTGGTTTTGGCCAAAAATTGGAATTTCGATAAAAATTGGAAAAATAATATTATTTTATTCCCGAGACTTTGACGTGGATTTTCGAGGGCTTGCGCGATGAATTTCGCGATTCCGACGCCATATTATGTTGGCCACGCATATATGGAACGCGTATGTGCAAAAATTGGAATTTCGGTTCGGGATCGGAAAATTACGAAAATGCCCCTAGGCCATTTTTGATTAATTCCGAAAATTGGATTTAATTTTGGGATTAACCAAGGTGAGTTAGGCTTAACTCAGGTCTGGTCAACCATGGTTAAGAGCAAATGACCATTCTACCCCTAAATTATTGGATTGGATCAAATTTGGGCCCTTGGATTAGGGGCAAAATTGTCCAATGGGCCTAGATTGTGACACTTGGACTCCACTAAGCTATCTTTGACCCATTTGACCAGATAGTCTTCTCTCTCTCTCTCTCGTGCAGACCCATTCAGCCATATTTTCCCCAGAATTTTCCTCTTCTTCTTCACGTTTCTGGTTCTGCAGTCCCGTTTCTGCCACTTTCGGTACTGTTCACGCCGGAACAGTACCAGCCGGTGCTGCCCCCACCAAGCCAACATCACCAGCAACCATTTCCACCTCTGTGCAGCCACCACAGCCCCAGTTTTTGTCCAAAACAGCCTTGTTTCTCTGTTTTTCAAACAGTACCGCCGGAGCTTCGCCGGGGCTCCGATCGTCGTTCCGTCGACACCCAGCCGTCCAGCCTCGCCGTACGTCGCCGTCCAGCGTAGTCCGTACAGTGTCCGTACGGTACTGTTCACCCCGTCCGTACGGATCACTGTTCACGCCGGGACCGTCGGACGCCGCGGCTGTCACCGGCACCTCTTTGGCCACCGTCCCAGCCTGTCCGTACAGTGTCCGTACGGGAGTGGTACTGTTCATCGCGTCCGTACGGAACACTGTTCACGCCGTCGTACATCGCCGGCGACGCTGCTGCCGCTGCCCCGGCCCGTTCCAGCCCCGTTCTGTCTCGCCTTTTGAGTAAGTGTTTTCCCCAAATGTCATTTAGGACCTCGGGTATTTCTAGGCTCGTTTGAAGTTCGGTTTAAGTGATTTTAGGGACTGTTTGCTGGCTGTGATATGCCGTGTGATGTGCTGTGAGTGGCTGTTCGATACGCAGTTAGTACCATTAGGACCGGCTCGTAATTTTATGAAAGTGCCGTGAAGAGCCGGGAGTGAGATATGGTGATTTTGAGGGCGAAAAAGACTGATTGATGGCTGTGATGTGTGGTTTTAGGTGCTGTGGGGTGCTGTTTGTCGTGTGGTTGGTACTGTTAGGTCCGGCCCGAGATTTTGTGAAATTGTCGTGAAGGGCCTGAACTGATTTGATAACGTTTGGGTGTGGAGAAATGCCAGTTTGTGTGTTGATCGTGTGTGTTGTGAGATGACTGTGTGGTTGTGGCTGATTTGGGATTGTGCTTGGGCTGATTGTGGACTGGCCATGTGTCGTGTGTGTGTGGCCGTGAAGTGTGGTGGTGTGGTAGTGCATTCGCGTATTGTATTCGCGTGCCAACAATGTGTGATTGGGTGTTCGTGCGGTGTTTGTGTGACGAGGTTGTGTAAATGTGAAATGTGTGTGAAGTGTGTATGTTTGGCAGTGTGTTTGTGTGGTGGCGTGGCAAGTGTGGTTTGAGTGGAACGAGGATATGGAAATGTGGTTTGGTTGGAAAGGTCCGTTCTGAGGCGTGTACGTTTACGCGGGGCGATGCCGTCCCTGACGAGGTGACGATGCCCGGCCCGACGGGGTGTCGATGCCTGACGTGGTCAGAAGACCGTTGGCCTGATGCGTTTTACGCGGGCGCGGTAGAAGGAAAGTGTGTGTAGGATTCCGTCCTGAGGCGTGTACGTTTACGCGGGACGATGCCGTCCCTGACGAGGTGACGATGCCCGGCCCGACGGGGTGACGATGCCTGACGAGGTCAGAAGACCGTTGGCCTGATGCGTTTTACGCGGGCGCGGTAGTGGTGGAAAGGTTGAGAATGAGTGGGATTTGGCAAGACAAGCGAGAGGATTGTGGAAAGTGACGCATGGTGTGAGTAGCGTGCGAGTGTGTTTGTATCGCGTGATGTGATGCTTAATTATGGGGTAGAAACTGCTAGGCACGGTATGGGACGTGCCCAAGTGGTTTCTGTCTTATAATTGAGGCACGCGCGCGTCTGTGATTCCTTGCTGTGATGTGTTGGCTGTGTTATTGTCTAACGTGCAGGAACGTGCGTGATGGATTCCATGTAGGGTCGCATGTGATTGTTAGTTTGGCCGATTGTTGTGTGTTATGTGTGTTTTCGTGCGGCGGTACGTGAGTGCCTACGTGGGTTTGGGGTTGTACACTTATTGAGATTCGTCTCACGGTTGTATAACCGCCACTTTCGACCCCCACCCTAAACCCGGGAAGTGCGCCTTTTCTTTTTGGAAGTCCGGGAGGCTGCTGTTGGTGCCCAGTGGAGCCGCAGTGAGTTCCGAGTTTCAAGCCGAAATTCGTGGGCGGACGAGGCGATCCTTAGGTTTTTCCCTAGGGTTTTAGGGGTTGTGTAAATCGGGTTGACCCATAGGGAAGTTAAGTTAACCAGACCTCGATCTTTTGTTTAAACGGTGACTGAGGATGTTAGTCTGTATTTATGTCTGGAATATGATGTTTGTATATTTGGTGTTGTATGAATATGTGGTTGCTGGATTGTTCTCGTTGTTCTACCCCGTTGTCGTCATTATTTGTCCGGGTTTTATTATTCGCTCCGCATGTGGCTCGATGTTTAGGTTGGGTCGGCGACGTTCCTGGGACGTCGCATCATTTCGACCGGAGCAGGGGATGTCGCGAGCTCGATGGGGTTCGGGGCGTGACAACCCCGTTTGAATTGGTATCAAAGCAAGGTTAGCTCGATATCAGTAAGGTCGAGACCTGGAGTGATAAGGAGCGACGACTTCAGGGTAGTCAGTTAGGGAGCCCTTTGTAGATGCGTGTTTATGTTGTTTGTATGTGTTTTGTGAGTACGCGCCTGTTATCGCTGAGTGATTTATTGTAGTTATATTGATGGTTGAGACGAAGGTGCGGCAGGACTTGAGGTGAGTACGAGATCCCTGTTGGGTGTTTAATGGTGTTGGTTTGATGTTAGGTGATTGATTTGATGGTGGGTTGCTGGTTGTTAAGTGCTGGTTGTCGAGTGTTGTGCCTAGGGTTTAGACTAGTATAGTTGGCCTAGACCTCTGATACCCGTGTGGACGTATAGCAGGTAAGAGAGTAGTAGGAAGCTGATACAATGAGCAGCCAAGGAAGGGGTGCAGGAAGAGGAGTAAGGGGTCGAGGTCGAGGTCGTGCTAGAGCTAGAGCCGTAGAGGATCTGGGTATGGATGCTGGTATAGTAGGAAATCCTGGAGCGGGTGTTAGAGCCGCAAAGGGACCCCGCAGTTGATGCTAGGCTCGCGGAAGATCCGCGAATGGAAGGAGTTCTCGTGGTATTAGAAAGGATTGGGAATATGCTTGGATCGGCAAGCCCAAGAGCGAGATAATGCGACCGCCTGCCGCCGAGGCCGCACTGCTGCAGCTTAATGAAAATGCTGGTATTGGAGGGAATCAAGCCCAAGAAGGGCAGTTCAACCAGCTGGGTTAGGCAAATGCCCCGATTAGTAGAGCAATTTATGAAATTGAAGCCGCCTAAATTTCATGGTCGTGGTGACCCCGAGGCTACGCCAAGGTGGGTAGAAGAACTGGAGAAAACTTTTAAGGTTTTGGGGTGCACCGAGGAAGAGAAAGTGACATTGGCGGTTTATCAGTTACAAGAGGGTGCAAATGATTGGTGGAATGCTGTGGAAGGTAGAGTGTTTCCTGTAGGAACGGCCTCGACTTGGGCTGTGTTTGTGGAGAATTTTTATGAAAAATATTTCTCGGAAAATGCGCAAGAGAAGAAGTTGATGGAATTTATGCGCTTGCGCCAGGGACAAATGACTGTGGATCAGTATGAGGCTGAGTTTGCGAGATTGGCTAAGTTTGCACCGACCATGGTGGAGAACCCGAGAGATAGAGCGCGAAGATTCCGGGATGGACTGAAGCCGGATCTTCGGAGTCTGATATTATCGCATGACATTAAGGATTATGGAGAAATGTATAGGCGGGCTCAAATTATTGAGCAGGATATGATGGAAAGAACCGTCGCGTCTGGATCACCACATATCTCAGCCGGGGACGATCGTCAGCTGGGGAAAAGGCCGATGATGGAAAATCGACGTTTTGTCCCTCCGGCAAGAACGAATATTGGAAAGTCGGCATATTCGTCTAATTCCGCCTGTAAACGATGTGGGAGATACCATGGGAATGGTCCCTGCCCAAGTGTGATTGGGGCATGTTTTGGGTGTGGTGGAATGGGACATCACATAAGGAATTGCCCGAATCTTCAAGTTCGACCACCCCCGTCAGTGCAGGCACCTCGGATTGGGAATCCGACTAGTGCAGCCCCGCCGGCTAATTCGAGCAGACCGCCGGCACAAGGACGTGTGTACGCCTTGACGCGAGAGGGAGTTGAGGATGCGCCAGGCGTAACCCCAGGTATGGTTCTTGGTATAATTAGGTGGCATTTGTTTTATAGATTCGGGGCGTTGCACTCGTTTGCGTCTGTTTGATTTGTTATATGGCTGGATTGAAATTGTTTCTAGAAGTACAAGCGTGTGTGATTATGCCATTGATGAATAAGATGTGCATGCTGTTGGGATGTTCAGACTGTGAAATGGTGTTTGGTGGTGTAGAAAGCGGAATAGATTTGGCTTTGTTAGTTATATGTGATTTCGGTTTGATCGTGGGTTTGGATTGGTTAGTTAAACAGAATGCTGTAATGGATTGCAGCAATAGGGTGATTCAGTTTGGTCTGGCTGGACACCTTAGATTTGAGATTGTAAGGAGTCGAGAAGGAACCTCGATAGTTGCGCTGTTGACAGGACTTAAGTAAGAGATCTTATTGGATGACCAGTTTGGAAGGACTATACGGACTGTAGAGGATATGTTGGGAATATGTATATTGGATTTTAGGGGCAAATGTGAAGGAACAGGTTTTAAGGATTAAGACGGTCCCGTTGGTCTAAGTTGTGTGGGAATATTACGGAAGTAAGGATAATAAGACGTCATCTCCCCCACCTGTTTGGATAGCAGGTATAGTTGTAAATTTCGAGGACGAAATTTTTATTAGGGGGGAAGAATTGTAACAGTCTGAATTTTCGATCCTTTTCCCGGGATCTATGAAATGAATATTTTGGCCAATGCACTTGTAGTGAAATCTCACCCGGAAATGCGCATTCACGGGATGCTAACCTTAGGGGTAGGGCCGTTACGGGATTGAGTTCGCACGACCAAAGAACTCGACCTGGGTTCGATCTTCGACCATATCGATTGACGAGGGAATGTTTTGAGCCAACCGAGACCGATCTATTTGATTGATCGTGTCCAAAGGGCACTAGTGACAGACCCTCGCAATTATATGACAACCGAGGTCGTCCCGGGTGGAGTAAACTTAAACGTGATTTGACTTAGTGTCGGTCACGGGTCGAGAGCGCGTAATCCCAATGAGCCACCCGTTAGCCAGAGATAAGCTAAAGTTGCTATTGCTCGATTTTAGTCATTTCTTGGAATTCGGGCCCGGGAATCGAGAATTTTGAAAGTGACAATTTTGGATGGCCGATGACGTTTTTGGCTTGGCCAACCTTGGGGCCACCCATTTCTGCAAAAAAATGGATTTCGGTCCGGGGCCGGAAAAATTACGGTTTTGCCCCTGTGGGCACCGAGGCTGGATTCGGAGGCCGTTTGAGGTTATTTTTCGCGGCCAAGGTCATTTTGAGGTGGCCACGCACATTTAGAGTGGTTTTGGCCAAAAATTGGAATTTCGACAAAAATTGGAAAAATAATATTATTTTATTCCCGAGACTTTGACGTGGATTTTCGAGGGCTTGCGCGATGAATTTCGCGATTCCGACGCCATATTATGTTGGCCACGCATATATGGAACGCGTATGTGCAAAAATTGGAATTTCGGTTCGGGATCGGAAAATTACGAAAATGCCCCTAGGCCATTTTTGATTAATTCCGAAAATTGGATTTAATTTTGGGATTAACCAAGGTGAGTTAGGCTTAACTCAGGTCTGGTCAACCATGGTTAAGAGCAAATGACCATTCTACCCCTAAATTATTGGATTGGATCAAATTTGGGCCCTTGGATTAGGGGCAAAATTGTCCAATGGGCCTAGATTGTGACACTTGGACTCCACTAAGCTATCTTTGACCCATTTGACCAGATAGTCTTCTCTCTCTCTCTCTCGTGCAGACCCATTCAGCCATATTTTCCCCAGAATTTTCCTCTTCTTCTTCACGTTTCTGGTTCTGCAGTCCCGTTTCTGCCATTTTCGGTACTGTTCACGCCGGAACAGTACCAGCCGGTGCTGCCCCCACCAAGCCAACATCACCAGCAACCATTTCCACCTCTGTGCAGCCACCACAGCCCCAGTTTTTGTCCAAAACAGCCTTGTTTCTCTGTTTTTCTCTTTCCCGGTCTGCAAACAGTACCGCCGGAGCTTCGCCGGGGCTCCGATCGTCGTTCCGTCGACACCCAGCCGTCCAGCCTCGCCGTACGTCGCCGTCCAGCGTAGTCCGTACAGTGTCCGTACGGTACTGTTCACCCCGTCCGTACGGATCACTGTTCACGCCGGGACCGTCGGACGCCGCGGCTGTCACCGGCACCTCTTTGGCCACCGTCCCAGCCTGTCCGTACAGTGTCCGTACGGGAGTGGTACTGTTCATCGCGTCCGTACGGAACACTGTTCACGCCGTCGTACATCGCCGGCGACGCTGCTGCCGCTGCCCCGGCCCGTTCCAGCCCCGTTCTGTCTCGCCTTTTGAGTAAGTGTTTTCCCCAAATGTCATTTAGGACCTCGGGTATTTCTAGGCTCGTTTGAAGTTCGGTTTAAGTGATTTTAGGGACTGTTTGCTGGCTGTGATATGCCGTGTGATGTGCTGTGAGTGGCTGTTCGATACGCAGTTAGTACCATTAGGACCGGCTCGTAATTTTATGAAAGTGCCGTGAAGAGCCGGGAGTGAGATATGGTGATTTTGAGGGCGAAAAAGACTGATTGATGGCTGTGATGTGTGGTTTTAGGTGCTGTGGGGTGCTGTTTGTCGTGTGGTTGGTACTGTTAGGTCCGGCCCGAGATTTTGTGAAATTGTCGTGAAGGGCCTGAACTGATTTGATAACGTTTGGGTGTGGAGAAATGCCAGTTTGTGTGTTGATCGTGTGTGTTGTGAGATGACTGTGTGGTTGTGGCTGATTTGGGATTGTGCTTGGGCTGATTGTGGACTGGCCATGTGTCGTGTGTGTGTGGCCGTGAAGTGTGGTGGTGTGGTAGTGCATTCGCGTATTGTATTCGCGTGCCAACAATGTGTGATTGGGTGTTCGTGCGGTGTTTGTGTGACGAGGTTGTGTAAATGTGAAATGTGTGTGAAGTGTGTATGTTTGGCAGTGTGTTTGTGTGGTGGCGTGGCAAGTGTGGTTTGAGTGGAACGAGGATATGGAAATGTGGTTTGGTTGGAAAGGTCCGTCCTGAGGCGTGTACGTTTACGCGGGGCGATGCCGTCCCTGACGAGGTGACGATGCCCGGCCCGACGGGGTGTCGATGCCTGACGTGGTCAGAAGACCGTTGGCCTGATGCGTTTTACGCGGGCGCGGTAGAAGGAAAGTGTGTGTAGGATTCCGTCCTGAGGCGTGTACGTTTACGCGGGACGATGCCGTCCCTGACGAGGTGACGATGCCCGGCCCGACGGGGTGACGATGCCTGACGAGGTCAGAAGACCGTTGGCCTGATGCGTTTTACGCGGGCGCGGTAGTGGTGGAAAGGTTGAGAATGAGTGGGATTTGGCAAGACAAGCGAGAGGATTGTGGAAAGTGACGCATGGTGTGAGTAGCGTGCGAGTGTGTTTGTATCGCGTGATGTGATGCTTAATTATGGGGTAGAAACTGCTAGGCACGGTATGGGACGTGCCCAAGTGGTTTCGTCTTATAATTGAGGCACGCGCGTCCGTGATTCCTTGCTTGTGATGTGTTGGCCGTGTTATTGTCTAACGTGCGGAACGTGCGTGATGGATTCCGGTAGGGTCGCATGTGATTGTTAGTTTGGCCGATCGTTGTGTGTTATGTGTGTTTTCGTCTGGCGGTACGTGAGTGCCTACGTGGGGTTTGGGGTTGTACACTTATTGAGATTCGTCTCACGGTTGTATAACCGCCACTTTCGCGCCCCGGCCCTAAACCCGGGAAGTGCGCCTTTTCTTTTTGGAAGTCCGGGAGCCTGCCGTTGGTGCCGTGGAGCCGCAGTGAGTTCCGAGTTTCAAGCCGAAATTCGAAGCGGGACGGACGAGGGCGATCCTTAGGTTTTTCCCTAGGGTTTTAGGGGTTGTGTAAATCGGGTTGACCCATAGGGAAGTTAAGTTAACCAGACCTCGATCTTTTGTTTAAACGGTGACTGAGGATGTTAGTCTGTATTTATGTCTGGAATATGATGTTTGTATATTTGGTGTTGTATGAATATGTGGTTGCTGGATTGTTCTGTTGTTCTACCCCGTTGTCGTCATTATTTGTCCGGGGTTTTATTATTCGCTTCCGCATGTGGCTCTGATGTTTAGGTTGGGTCGGCGACGTTCCTGGGACGTCGCATCATTTCGACCGGAGCAGGGGATGTCGCGAGCTCGATGGGGTTCGGGGCGTGACAACCGTGAGCTTAAATTAAGCCATTTTTCAATGTGATGGGCTCTAATAACCAAGGCCAACTTGTATTTAAACTTCAATGGGCTGGAATATGATCAAATTAAGCTCAATTAGGCCCATCTTGCCTTGAAATTTTTGGCCACAATGCTCTCTAGCCTGGTTGAGTTTAGCTTGATGTGCGGGCCAAATTTGCGCAACTGATTTGGGTTTATTTACCACTTCCGGTCCGAAGCAAAATGCAACTAAACTATATGCTAAGCAATATAATTTTAAAATTTTTGTCTAGGGTTAAAGATTAATTCCTAGTTTTTTGTGTAATTAATTTCTAAATGATTAATCAAAATTTAGGTGTCAACATATATATAGGTGATAGTTTTTTATCTAAAGAACTCATCTTAACTCATAGTTTTTTTTTCGGTCAAAACAAATTTCCATTCATTACCGAAATGATACATGATAGGATATCTCAAAAGTCACAATAACAAAGCAAGCCCACAAAACTCCAAAACAAACCAAAAATCAGAAATCAAGGCATATCTTGAGATAATCAATCGCTCGTCTTTCAAGAACAGATCTGTGACTGCATCCAAGCGAAAGAATCGACGGCCGATCACTAAATCACACAGCATCATCAATGATAAGCACACGCCGAGATCTCCATCTATAGTTATGGTTTTGCCTTTCGGCAGTGTACGCCTAGGTTCGGCATCCCCAACATCATTACTGTACGGGGACAACATAAACATGTTGAAAAAACTTAGATTTGATACTCTGTGATAGCAAGCTCTGTAGCCAATGCGATGCGCCAAAGCTTGTAACTAAAACACGTTGAATGAGCATAGATTTGACACTGAAACTGCTGTGAACACCATTAAAACTGGAGGTGGAAAACTTAATCATTAAAACTCCAAAATCTCGAATTAGATCGGAGAGAAAAGCTCCCTAATATAAGATCCGGAGAACAAAGCTCCTAGATCTAAAACTAGATCAAAAGGAATATAAGGAAATGAAAGGAAAAACAACTAGGAGGGGAGGGAGCGATCTAGGTCAAATCCCTCCCCTCCAGAAGTGCTAGAGATGAAAAAAGATTCAAAGAGGGAGAGAGGGTAACTTTTCAAATTCGAAGAGTATGGCATTTAGAGCGCATATTAACTCATAGTTGAATGAAGATTAAAATTCATGTTATTGAAAAATTGCATAATCACAATCCTGGCAACTCATGCTTGACTGACTTTTCAAACATTTCATAATAGCAAAATATGTATTACGTATAAAGAAAGTTAGGGAAAATTACCAAAAAAGTCCTAAACCTTTTGCAATTGTGCCAATTCAGTTCTAAACCTTTTTTTTTGGCCATTTCAGTCCTAAACCTTTTACAATTGTGTCAATTCAGTCCATCCGGCCACTTTTGGCCGGCCGACGCTGACGTGGATGCCGGCCGGCTGACGTGGCATTATTTTAATATTTTTTTTCTTTTTCTTTTCCTTCTTCCCCCTGGCCGGACCGGCCAGGGGGAGGCTCGCCGGCGAGGCCTACCTCGCCGGCCATGGGCGAGGTCAACCTCGCCCGACCATGGCGAGGTCGAGCTCGCCGGCCATGGGCGACGGCGAGGCCTCGCTCAAAAACCTCGCCCGGCCATGGCGAGGTCGACCTCGCCGGCCATGGGCGAGGCGAGCTCGCCCGGCGACGGCGAGGTTGAGCTCGCCGGCCATGGGCGAGCCGAGCTCGCCGGGCGACGGCGAGGCCTCGCCCGGATCCGGCGAGACCTCGCCCGATTTGGCGAGACCTCGCCGTTCTCGGGCGAGGTCGGGCATGCCCGGCGACGCCGAGGTCTCGCCAGATCCGGGCGAGGCCTCGCCGTCGCCGGGCGAGCTCGACCTCGCCCATGGCCGGCGAGCTCGAGCTCGCCCGGCGACGGCGAGGCCTCGCCCGATCCGGCGAGACCTCGCCGTCGGCGGGCGAGGTCGACCTCGCCCGGCCATGGTGAGGTCGAGCTCGCCGGCCATGGGCGAAGTCGAGCTCGCCCGGCGACGGCAAGGCCTCGCCCGGATCTAGCGAGACCTCGCTGTCGCCGGCGAGCTCGACCTCGCCCAGCGACGGCGAGGTCTCGCCAGATCCGGGCGAGGCCTCGCCGTCGCCCATGGCCGGCGAGCTCGACCTCGCCATGGCCGGGCGAGGTCGACTTCGCCCATGGCCGGCGAGCTCGACCTCGCCATGGCCGGGCGAGCTCGACCTCGCCCATGGCCGGCGAGGTCGGCTTCGCCATGGCCGGTGAGGTCACCTCGCCGGCGAGCCTCCCCCTGGCCGGTCCGGCCAGGGGGAAGAAGGAAAAAAATATTAAAATAATGCCACGTCAGCAGGCCGGCGCCGGTAGGCGCCGGCCGGCGTCCACGTCAGCGCCGGCCGGCCAAAAGTGGCCGGATGGACTGAATTGGCACAATTGTAAAAGGTTTAGGACTGAAATGGCAAAAAAAAAAAGGTTTAGGACTGAATTGGCACATTTACAAAAGGTTTATGACTTTTTTGGTAATTTTCCCAACAAAGTTATCATTCATATTTCTTTATATGTCTAATTTCATTAATGATTTGCCACAGATTAGCGCATTGCTAATAATATCTAATGGATTTTGGAGTAACCAAGAAATTAATCCATCAATTCCCATGCATAGCACGAGCTTGCTAGATGTAATTGTAATCCAATCAACTTGTTTTGTCGAAAAGTGTTGAGGAAATACATTTCAAAGCATGGATCGTTGAGTAATTCAACAAAGGGTATAAATAGTCCTTTGTTAATTCTTAAACAGGAAACGCAAACCAAGAGAAAATTAAAAATGTGAGATTGGAGATAATCATGTCAACCATGTAAAGGTAATGAAATATTAAAAATAGGAAGAAAAAATTGAACTATTGGTTTTCTTTGATTGATTGGCGGTCTCTTCTACAAACTACAATTGAAGTATTTATATCTACTACCGATAGTTATCAACGATTAAAAAAGAAATTGAATATACCCTATGCAATTCTTACAATTCAGCAATCTCTATTACCAACAGTTACTAAAAAATGAACCACTCTACCACTTCAATAATTGCTTCTTCTCCGCTACTTCCACGGTTGTCCTTTCCACTTTTCCACAATTTTCACGGCAAAAGAACACTACAAGTGCCATAACTTGTGTACGGCGCTCACTTTGGTCCCATAAGTTTTTTTTGGATCACTTAAGTGCTAAAATTTTTGAAAAACGATCACTTAAGTGCCAACTCCGGTGCCGTACACAATTTTTCGTCGGAAATCCGACGTGGCATTTTTTTTATTAATTTCTGAAGCTGACGTGGCTCGCCGGAGATTGGCACTTAAGTGATCGTTTTTCAAAATTTTTAGCACTTAAATGATCGTTTTTAAAAAATTTTAGCACTTAAGTGATCGTTTTTCAAAAATTTTAGAACTGAAGTGATCCAAAAAAAAACTTATGACACTTAAGTGATCGTTTTTCCTCCGACTTGGCACCAAAGTGATCCGAAAAAAAGTTATGGCACCAAAATGATCTCCGTACACAAGTTATGGCACTTATAGTGTCCTTTTGCCCAATTTTCACTATCGGTTGCTCATGAACTTCTTGGCTTCACTACTCTACGATTGCCTTAAGTTCCCCCTTGAACGAATATCTCTCATGCAGTTGCATCCAAAATTGTTGGCTTCAATACTTGGATGGTTACTTCATTCTCACTCCGTCAACGGAGCCTTTTTGTCACTTGAGTCGACCTTTGTTTATCAACATTCTACTCACTGACTTGGTAATTTTTACTCGTATCCTCTGTCAGCTATGATAGATAAGCGGCAATGAAAAGAGTGAATGGAGAGCTATTTTTGTGGGAGAGTTAATTAGCAAAACTAATCTTTTAGCTCGAAGAATCCTTTAACTGTTTATTTTTATTCTACTCATTCCATGGAACTGTTGATTGACAAAGGCAACAATGAAAAAGCATAGTATGAAGACAAAGCATGTAAAAATTTACTTCTTCCACTTCACGATTTATATCGAAAGACGGAAACTAATCCTTTGCCGCTTGTCAAAGGGTCCACTACGTGAGGAACAGAAAGACCTTAAGTTGGAGACGGAATTTCCAGCCTCTACATGTTAGCTGAAAGAATTACTACCTTGGCATATCCAAAGTGACAGGTAAAAAATGCTTAAACCATTTGAGCGCAATTAATCAAGTTTTGAAGGCTCGTCAACAAGTTGTGATCCAACGATTTTCCAGTTTCCCACTCTAACAGCTTTGAATCGACTACTTACCTCACTCGATTAGTTGCAGCATTCCCAGAAACAAAACTTACATATTAGCTCACATTCTGCGATTTTTTTTTGCATTTATAAGCCGCCACACAGCTGAAAAATTTAAGCAAGCCAAAAGCCAGATGCTTAAAGCTCACCCGTAACCCAGCAAATCCACAACGTACCAACTCTTGTTCACCAAGAAGTGATTTATAAGCTCTCTTGCCTGCAAAATACATCAATCAATCAGCCCATCCCACGCGAAAAAAGTAAAACCATAAGGAATAGAAAGGACCTGGTTTCTTGGATTTAACTGTAACTTCCTTCTTCCTCTGAACCAGAGCATTGATATGCCAAGACTTGCCCCCATTAGACGGACCCATAATTGCAAACTCGGGCCTCCCATTTCGGGACAATCCTTGGCCCTCCCACTGCTCTTCACGAACTTCACTTCCTTAATCTGGGCGTGACCCTCGGCCGGATCGACCTTGGGCAGGAAGAGGAAAACTTTCCGAACGATCCGGGCCGAGTCCGAGGCTGTCGGGCTCGCTGTTTTGAATGCGAAGCCATGGAAGCAAGGGCCGTGGTGGGTGGGCTGCAAGAGAGGAGGGGTCTTGAGAGAGAGCGAGAAGAGTAGGGCATTCGGAGATGGCTGAAGTGAGGGTTGAAGAAGAGAGGTCAAGTGCAGAGTGAAGAGGTGATTTTGCAGTGTAAGGCCATTGTCGGACGGAGATGATTTGCTTTGCCTAAAGGGGAAGCCGAGGAAGCGAAGAAAAAGAGAAGAGGAAGCGAAGAAGCAAAGGGAGAGAGATTGTTTTATCAGTAAGGAAGCCTGCTTCAACATTAATGGACGGAGAGAGAGAGAAAGGAGAGATTCCAAAAAATAAAATTTAAAAATGAAAAATTTTGAAGATGCTCACGTACCCTTCAAGGGAAGTAATTTAATCATACTATTTTCTTTATAATTTATCAGTTCTGGTGACTATGGTGGCATCTGGGTAGCTTCCAATTTTTGCTATATTGATCATATGATTAGTAGATGGTTTAGATGGGTCAGTCGAAAGCTACATCTCGCGTTCTCTATGTTGGTACACACAATAGAAGCAAGGAGAAGATTCTCGTCTAACCTATTGCTAATAGCTAGATTTGATTAATTAATGAATTTGAACACTAACTAACGCTCGAGCCACGACAGAAGTCCTTGCTGGATGCTGTGAATGAGAAAGTTTGCGTCCCATGTGATTCTTCTTTTGGTTTTGAAAGCTCCGACGAGTAGATGCCATTTGGACACGTGATGATCAGTGAGTGGAGTGGCCTCTCACTAGGTTGGAAAGTAAAGACTAACTAATATTTCTCACTTTTCTTTAGCAATTTATGGAGTGATGCGGCCGTCTTTTTATTTGCCCTCGCTCCATGTCACCTAAATCCGAGACACATATAGTACATTCCGATCAACATGTCAAATTTCTAACAACTACTATAGATAGAAGCTAAAAGGGCGGACTTTTTGGGTTGGAAGCCAAACTTTGTGTTCTTTTGTGAGATACTTGATGAAGTTCGGATATAATTAGACTTTATTGTTAGAAGAAGTAATTTCACTAAATCGTGAATAACTATTGTCCTAGATTGTGACTTAGGTATGGGACCCCTTCGTTCAACCAATCAATAATAGAAGCTTCAATTAGAGCTCATTCATGTGCAACAACCATCATAGCAGATTTTCTATCTGTGGGCGTGGTACGACAAAACGTACGAGGGAAAGGCAGTTTGGTGGTGTCTTAGTTTGAATGTGAGACAAGTCCTACAATTCAAAGCCACCCTAACCAAACTCATATCGATCTTGTATCAGCGACGCCCTATTCATTAGGGGCAGCTGAATAGCCTGAATGTAGCTTTTTTCGGTGGTGCGTCTCCCATAGTTGCTACCCGTGATTTTTGTGATATTTGCAATCGACAGCAAACGACCTTCGGCTTCGAGAGCGGAGATCTTCGAGCTTGGGTATTTTATACGACGTTCGGTCTATTTCTTATACAGTGCTTTGCATTTATTCTTGACCTGACGTCGCAAAGACGTTCGAGAGAATTTTCTTACTGTTCATATTCGATGGTCTCCGGGAGAATTGTTTTATTATTTTAGATACTGATTTGATAAAAAGAAAAGTGAAAAATTCTAGGCTTTTCACGATAATTGGCCTAATAATTGTTTCTATTTTGTCCACTATTGCTAATTTACTTTTATTAGTTATCTTAAACGAGACAACATATTTTATTTAATTTTTTAGTAAAAATTAAAGTCGGAAGATGCATAGTTAGAGATATTCATGATATTTCCTTAATATTTCATATCACTTGAGATTGTGTATTTATCTTCTTTGACTGTACATATCTCCGATTGAATAATCTTGTTAGGCTCATGTACTCTTCGTTACGACATACACAAAAATATACATAAATTACATAATTCTCTCTTCCACATATTTCTTCTTTTGGTGTGGAGCTTTTTGTGGGAAAAAAGGACACCATGAGTACCATATAACTTTTTTGATCACTTGAGTGCCACATTAATGGAAAATCGATCACTACAATGACTGTAAGGACCCGGGGTCTACACTGTGTAATATTGTCCGCTTTGGGCCCACTGACCCTCACGGCTTTAAAACGCATTATCATGGGCAGAGGCGCTCTCTAGCCCTTCCTCTCCCAAGCCCAATATTGTCCTCTTTGGGGCGCAAGCCCACAGGCCAGACCCACCCCTCAAGGCTTTGTTCTCGGCCACATGAAGCTTGTGTGAAACGCGTTTTAAAGCCGTGAGGGTCGGTGGGCCAAAGCGGACAATATTACAGTGTAGATCCCGGGTCCTTACAAATGGTATCGAGCCGACTCCCGACCGCGTGTGGGGCCACAGCGAGGACGCTGTGCTCGAAGGAGGGGAGAATGTAACGACTCGGTCCGACGAGGGCGGGGAGTGGTCGCCGGGGCCAGAGGGCCTGGACAAGGAGCGGCTCCTGGCAGGCTTCTAGGATGGCAATGGGGGGCATGTCTCTTGTCCCACATCGCTTAGGGGGGAGTCCTGGGCTAGTTTATAAGGCTTGGGTTCTCTATTCTGTGTAACGCGTTTTAAAGCCGTGAGGGTCAGTGGGCCCAAAGCGGACAATATTACACAGTGTAGATCCCGGGTCCTTACAATATTGTAAGGACCCGGGATCTACACTGTGTAATATTGTCCGCTTTGGGCCCACTGACCCTCACGGCTTTAAAACGCGTTGACTTGGGTAGAGGCGCTCTCTGGCCCTTCCTCCCCAAGCCCAATATTGTCCTCTTTGGGGCGCTCTCTGGCCCTTCCCCTCAAGGCTTTGTTCTTATCATGCGCAGCGGAAGCAAGCCCATGTGAAACGCGTTACACAGAATAGAGAACCCAAGCCTTATAAACTAGCCCAGGACTCCCCCCCTAAGCGATGTGGGACAAGAGACATGCCCCCCTTGCCATCCTAGAAGCCTGCCAGGAGCCGCTCCTTGTCCAGGCCCTCTGGCCCCGGCGACCACTCCACGCCCTCGTCGGACCGGGTCGTTACATTCTCCCCTCCTTCGAGCACAGCGTCCTCGCTGTGGCCCCACACGCGGTCGGGAGTCGGCTCTGATACCATTTGTAAGGACCCGGGATCTACACTGTGTAATATTGTCCGCTTTGGGCCCACTGACCCTCACGGCTTTAAAACGCGTTACACAGAATAGAGAACCCAAGCCTTATAAACTAGCCCAGGACTCCCCCCCTAAGCGATGTGGGACAAGAGACATGCCCCCCATTGCCATCCTAGAAGCCTGCCAGGAGCCGCTCCTTGTCCAGGCCCTCTGGCCCCGGCGACCACTCCCCGCCCTCGTCGGACCGGGTCGTTACAATGCCTCTGGTGAGATATTCCGGCGATTTGTTCTACGTGGCTTTTCTAGTGAATTTTTAAGTCTAACGTGGCATTTAAAAAAAAAATTGAAGTCTATACAATGGACGGGAGGACATGGCTCTTGTGGGTAAATGAAGCCAAATGAGAAGGAGCCAAAGAAAAAGACCCCATTTTAGCTTCAGCTTCGATCGTCTTAACCAACAAGAAGGACCGAAAGCATATCGAGAGTTAAAGTGACTATCTTGCTTAGCCCTCAACATTTTTTCATCTGTTTCCATGATAATTGATGGTAGATTTCCTGATTTTGCCTTAATTATGGATGTCATCGTATGTGTTGGAATATTTAGATATTAAACCACACTTTTATCTAATAGCTTAACTTTTTAGAACAGTTAGCACTGATCTCATAAAATCTAATATGGTATCAGAGGCAGTATAATCCCTTTTGTGAATGTGCATCCTACCTCATCAGTCAAATTCCACGTGCCCTTATAATGTGGCTTGCAAGTGAGAGGGGGTGTTGAAGTAGTGTCCTACATCACTTGACCACGGGTCCTAAATGCTCTATATATTAATTTTTATAAATGATACAAGCAATCATTTTTAGGAAAATATTTTTCAAATGATTCATTTTCTGCGAAGCAAACAGAGCCTAAACATGAAAAACAATTAACAAATAAGAAATTACTAAAGATTTTTAGGTATACAAGCTATTAGAACAAATCTCCTGTTATTTCTTCTAGTGCTAGAAATTTGATCTAATTTCGAAGAAGAGACCATGGCCGGGAAGGTACATCAAATGGGAAAATGGACATGGAAAGACGAGCATCCTTAAGCTTTAGGTATGTAGAGTTCCATCTAGTGTCTTTTTACCCCTCGTCGAGTATGACTATGATACTCAATCAACAAATTTTAGTGACTTCCCTCGTTGAGCTCCTCACATATATATATTTGGTCAAAAGCTCCTCACATATTTGAAACAGTTAACTTTTGGAGGTGTCATCACCCAACACCTTCTGGTGGTGATCACTTAAAATACCCACGTTGGAGAAAAGATCAACGTGAAATGAACCGTTCGTTACACATCCTATACTAATTACAGGCCTCAAAAGAAAAAGAAAAGCTGACAATCAATAGATTTAGTTTTTGAAACATTTTTCTTGGCCACAGAATTGATTGATTGTCATAGTACTGGTTTGGTATTGTGTGCCGGCCATATATATTAAAGGTGCAATAAAATGAGGATCGCGGCTTTTTCATTCCTACTAAGGCTAAAACACTTCCTCTTATAATGTTTTGACAATATTAACCTTTTTGGGTTCTACTTTTTTTAAGCATTCTTCAACTGCTTCTCTTCTTTCTCTTTTCTGGCAGGGCCACTTTCCTTCTTCTCATTTTTTTTCTCTCTATGTTCTCTCTTTCTAAAATATCTCTCTCATGTCAATAATCTGTGTTGAAGCCCTAATTTGCATAAACCTCCTCTTCACCCAACTAGTCTTCTTCCATCTCATGGCAAATTTAAATTATCCTATTTCGCATCAAAATTTTCGATTGATCGATCAAAAAGACAAGAAAAAAATCATTAAAGATTCAAATCCAAGAGTTGAAGCCTTGGCCCAAAAACTCTTCAAGCTCATAAGCAATCTCTACTTCTTCGTCTTTATCTTCTTGGTCATAATTGTCACTGCTATTGCCGATTCGCCATCCCCTACCCACCTCCAAATACGTGGTTCAAATCTCCCCTCTCCCACTAAGTTGTTTACGCAAACCAAAAATGCAATCGGCGAGGATTTGCCCCTCCTCGTGCTTGCGATCTCTCATAATTCCGCGCCGATCTTAATTACCAAGCTATCGCCGCTGGTGATTAAAAGGACTGAAGAGGTGATTGCGAACTCAATTCTTAAGTCCGAGCCCTTATGCGATGAGGTGGCCCTATTGCCCGTCAATGGTTCAAATCCCCGTGTTCTGATAGGCGTAAAGTTCAATGCGGGAGCCAGGATATCAAACTCCGGTTAACGATTGAAAAACCGATGACTGCGACGTGATCTGGACGACAAGTAACAGAGACTTACCACAAGAGAGAGTTTTTTTTTTTACATATTCCACCAATGCTTGAACCATGACCGAATTTAAGAACTTAGGGAGAGAAGTAACGAAGGAGGAAAAGGGAGAGAAGTAAAGAAAGAGGAAAATGGGACCCACGAGAAAAAATAAAGAAGAAAACAAATGAGACACCACAGCCAAAAAAAAGGACCCTTAAAAAAGATGGGACCCACAAGGGTTAATATTGTCAAAGCACTGTAACAAGGAGTGTTTTAACCATGGTGAGAGTAGAAAAAACGCAGCCCTAAAATGAAGGGCAAAAACCACCGAAAATCCTAAGTTATGCTGACACATTTATCCTAAATTTTTTTGTGACATTAAAAATAACAAACTTGTACCTGTGTGACATATTTACCCGCTGTCAAAGTTTCGTCAATGAGAACCATTAAAAATTTGCCTACATGGATGCTGGAAAGCAAACGGTGTTGGCATGATGCCCACGTGGCTTAAGTGAAATAACAACGACGTTATTTTGACTAAAAATTCATCTGACAGAATGTTGATGGAAGGTAAATGTGTCACATATATACAAATTTGGGATTTTCTATGTCACAAGAGAAATGTCACGGTAAATGCATCACAGTGGGTATAGTTTGGGGTTTTTGATATCACAAAAAAAGTTCAAAGTAAATGTATCACGGTGGGCATAATTGGGGGCTTTTTGTGACGTTTTCCCTAAAATAAATTTGTGGTTAAAAGAAACAAAAAATGCTCGAGGAATTGAAATATAAACGTGTGCATATAGAAACAAAAATAAATCATCTAAAATTCTATTAAGGCCCAATCTGATTAAACTTTAATTTTTTAAACTCATTTTCACTTGGCCTTTTTAAGTGTTTAAACAACCTATATACAACATGATTGTAAAAATATGAGTCAAAGAATGGGCTTATGACCCATGTTGACACCTCTATTTTTGAAGCGCGACATTTTTATTCATCCAAATCAATATGGTGTGTCGAGGACAACTGTTTTGGAGCAAAATAAAAAAATAAGAACATAAATTACAATGCTTAGAGAATGGCTTGCGTAAATAGAAAATTTTGCGCCGAAAGCAACTACAAACTTTTCCATGACTGGGCCTCCACAACAACCCCTATATAAAGGATGGTTAGCATACTAAGTGAATCGCAACAAATTTCGCAATGGCTGTTCCAGCATTGGTCGCAAGCTTCCTCCCCTCCTCAACCCGCCATAATCAACCCTCTCTCTTATTCTTTAGACACCTTCGCTCCTCCTCCTCCTCCGCCTCCTCCTTTTCCGGCGCTCAATTCGTGACACGCGCTTTGAAGATTGAAGATAAAGAGATTGTGAGACGTTCAGCAAATTGGGAACCTAACATTTGGGACTATGGCCTTTTGCAGTCACTCAGTGTTGATTACACGGTAATGATTTTTTTTTCAACACAAAATCCGGCCTAGCTTAAGAACTACGGAAAATATTCACATCTGCTCCTGAATTTCATGTGCCTAGGAGGATAAATATACGGAGCAAGTCCAAAGGTTGAACAAGGAAGTCAAGGGTATATTCGACAGGGAGATGAATCAGGTAGCCAAGCTCGAGTTCATTGATGCGGTTCAAAGACTAGGACTAGGATACCATTTCGAGACGGAGATCAAGAACGCTCTAAGTTTCATCTACAACACCGAAGTTGCTCAACTTTTGGACGATCTCTATGCCACTTCCCTTCGATTCCGGCTACTCAGACAACACGGATACACCGTACCGCAAGGTAGTTGCCAACTTTTTAACCTTTTGTGAATCATGTTGACGCATCAAATTTTACCTTACCATTCCTTTTGCTGGACGTATAGATGTGTTTCAAAGGTTTATGAACAAGACGGACACATTCATCGAATTGCTCAGTAAGGATGTGAAGGGGCTTCTTGGTCTTTATGAAGCTTCTGTCCATGGATTGGAAGGTGAAACCATACTTGATGAAGCTAGGAACTTTGCTTCCAAGCATCTAAAGGATCTACACCTCGACAAAGTTCCCGCTATATTAGCGAGCCACGTGAGTCACGCATTAGATATGCCGATCCATTGGAGGCCAAACAGGTTGGAGGCTCGGTGGTTCATGGACATGTACGAGAAACAGACAGACATGATCCCCTCTTTGCTCCGATTGGCTAAAATAGACTTCAATTTAGTGCAATCAGTCCACAAGAAGGAAGTTAGCAATATGGCAAGGTATGCGCAAGCACTCTATATATAGTTGATAGATGCATTTGACGGGAGGATATAAATTCATGCAAACACCAAACATATAGGAGCGCATTCAGATCGACTTAGTCGTTGTATGGCAAATTTCTCAGGTGGTGGGTTGAACTTGGCGCGAACAAGATGACCTTCTTTAGAGACAGGCTAGTGGAACACTATTTTTGGTGCTGCGCACTGGTTTTCGAACCTCAATATTCAGCTTACAGGGAAATGACGACGAAGCTCCTTTGTATGGTGACACTTATTGATGACGTTTATGATGTATATGGGACGCTGGAAGAACTTGAGCTCTTAACAGATTTTATTGTCAGGTTAGTGTAATATGATTACCATCATCATTTTCTTTTGTAACTATTATTGCCAAGAGAAAAGGTAAGCGGTTAATTAGTCTCTGAATGACGCGAGGGATAAAACAAATCCTGAGAATTATATGATATAAACTCTCCGATGTATTTTGAACATATCACTTTTTAAATTAGCTTTTTTTTCCCTCAATATAATTGATTGCTTTGGGCGAATAAAGTAATAGTAAGTACTTAACCTTCACTGGTATCACTAAAAGCGTATCCAAGTGATGGTAAATTTTACGAAATGTTGAAATGGTGATATCTTATCTAGGTGGGACATCACAGACATTGATAAGCTTCCTCCAACGATAAAGAATAGTTTCATGGCCTTGTACAACACGACCAACGAAATTGGTTATTGGACGATGAGAGAGCTAGGAATCAACACCATTCCTTACATGCGAAAAGTGGTAATCTCGATTTGCTAAAATCTTTCACCTAACAATTTCTACTTTTGTAACGAAACTTCTGTTTAAACGTTTGAGAATCCGAAAAAGTAGGAGAAAAGAACGTCCCTCGACTTGGTCATTCACACACTTTTCCGAATTTCAATCCTACAGTGGGCGGATGAATGCAAGGCCTACATAAAGGAGGTCAATTGGTACAACAAGGGCACTAAACCAACACTGAAGGAGTACATGGACGTTGCGGTGGATTCAGTCGGTGGGCTGATTATGCTGTTGGGCAGCTATTTCCTAACCACGGACAAATTGACGGAAGAGGGACTTGATTACGTGTCGAAAATCCCGAGTGTCATGCATTGTTCTGCCAAAATCCTTCGACTCAACAATGATCTCAGTACCTCATCGGTAACTTACTTTGACGTTTATCCTTCTTGTAAATAATCGCTTTTTAAACATTTTATACGGATCTTGAGACTTATGTTTGTAAAACATCAATGTCGTCCATGCACAGTATGAATTGGCACGAGGAGACAACTTCAAGGCGCTCGAATGCTACATTAATGAAACCGGCGCTTCGGAAGAGGCCACGCGGGAACACGTGAGGCATCTGGTGCGCGAGACCTGGAAGAGAATGAACAAAGATGTGTTTGAGGACTACCCATTTCCTGGGTTCGCGCCTTTTCTCGGTGCTTGTTTGAACTTGGCACGAGCTTCTCAGAGCTTTTACCAGTATGGAGACGGACACGGCCTTCCCGATAACAAAACCAAGGACCATCTTGTGATGGCTTTATTCGAACCCGTGCCCCTCGATTAGGGATGCATTACTGACAATGGTATCGCTGTTGGAGAGAGCCTATAATCTTACGTGTTATTATAAGCTTTCGGGGTGGCTCCGGAAGCTCTAAGACATTGAAACTATTGTAATTGAAGTCTATCGAAGTTCGATGTACGAGCTCCATAAAATTCGCCGGAGAAGCACATGCTATTCCGTGCTCTGTGTTGTGGCTGATAAACGTAATTGATTGTAATATTTGTGGTGATTATCTTTATTATTGTGCTAAATATGTCGAATTCTTTATATTTCGGACAGTGCGAGGCTATTTCGGACCCGTTGGAGTACAGCGGTTGAAGTTGCAATTCGTCCACTAAACCATCAAATAGGTTGAATGTTGATAATTATGAACCATACTGCTATATTTCTATATCGTCCTTTGTTTAAGTTCATAATCGAAAAACACTACGAAGTACACTGTTGTGCTTTTATGTGATTTTCCTCTTTGCTTTCTTTTTCAATGTGTTTTTCTCCATTTTCCTCTTTCAATTACATGTATATTGTGAATTTGCAGCCTTTATTGGCATCATGTTCTTCTCATAGGGCTCGTTTGGTTATGTTTATAGACACTTTTTTTCTATTTTTCAAAAGCGAAAAATTTATTTTTTACATAAAATTATCATTTGGATGGTTATGGATAAAATCAATTTTTTCAAAAATCAAATCAACATTAATCTATTTTCTTGAGAGCAACACATTTTGTTTTACATAATCAGAAAAGTGATTTTGGTTATCTCTAATTTTATTTAAGTGGAGCAAAACAGTTGTAGATGTCTTTTACTTAAGAATTTGTATCTTCTTCTTTGCTACAAGAAAGATGAGAGCTCTCGGTGTCGTTAGTATTTTTACGAGGGGTTCAAGTTACCAATTCATATGATAGCTGCGTACATTACTGTCGATAGTAACTTCTCTCATATTATGTCATAAGAACTATTAGCATCTTTGAAACTTTTGTTTATCTTTTGATCACTAAATTTTTTTTCCGTCCGAGAAACATTAAGATTATCATTTTGAATCGAGAGTAGTTCTTTTAATGTTTTAAGGGAATGAACACACTACTTTCATTAGTTCTAACTAGACTTGTCAAACGAGTGAATTGGGTTGAAAAAGATCCGACCCAAATTGACACATTTAATCTGTTTTGAGATATTTGCATGCAATATAAATCTAGTAACCCATATTCAATCTGATCCAAAATGGGTTTAGAATAGAAAAGCCTAAAATAATATGGGTGTTAAATAGGTTCATAACTTACTTTAGCCCAACCCACCTCTATGACTCCCTCTTCACTCTCTCTCGTTCAGACTCGATTTCAAGCTCGTTTACTCCGTGCTCTCATTTCAGTTTGGTTATGAGTTTTCCTAAATCGGGTTAAATATAGAAGTGTTTTAGCAGTATGGTTCGTGTCGGTTTGAGTTGGGTTTGGGTCGAATCAGGTATGGGTTACTAGATTTGTATTGCATGGAAATTAATCAAAACGGGTAAATGGGTCAATTTGATTCAGACCATTTTCGATCTGATTCTCCTGTTCAATGGGTCTAGTTAGAACTAATCAAGGTAGCACGTTCATTCCTTTCAAACATTAAAAGAACTACTCTCAATTCAAACTAATATCATTAATGGTTCCTATGAATATGAGAGAAGTTATTATTGACAATAATGTATGCAGCTATCATAGGAATTAGTAATTTCACCCCTCGTAAAAATATTAACAGCACTGAGAACTCTCATCTTTCTTGTGGCAAAGAAGAAGATACAAATTATTAAGTAAAAGAGATCCGAAACTGTTTTCCTGCACTTATATGAAATTAGAGATAACCAAAATCACTTTTCTGATTATGTAAAGAAAAATGTGTTGCTCTCAAGTAAATAGATTAATGTTGATGTTGATTTTATCCATAACCACCCAAATGATAATTTCATGTAAAAAATAATTTTTTTGCTTTTGAAAAATAGAAAAAAAAAAGTTTCTATGAACATAACCAAACTGAGCTCTATGAGAAGAACATGATGCAAATAAAGGCTACAAATTCACAATATACATGAAATTTAAAGTGGAAAATGGAGAAAATCACATTGAAAAATAAAGCAAAGAGGAAAATCACATAAAAACACAACAGTGTACTTCAAAGTGTTTTTCAATGATTTGGAAAACATTTTCCTAAAACTGATTACTTATGTTGCTTACATAATAAAAGAATGAAAAATATTTTCATCATTTAAGAAAATGTTTAGACATAAATTATTGTTGATATTGCAATATAAACGATTAATTTTAGGAAAATATTTTCCAAATCATTTCATTTTATGCGAAACAAACGGAGCCTAAGTATAACCCTTTTGTGTATTTAAAAGACACGAAAGATTCTCAAACAAGAAGTGGACGTACGTGCATGAGTTTGCAGTCGGTATTTGCATTTATTTGATTTTTTTTTTGGTTATAAATTTGATTGATTGATAAACTTTTATCTGTAAGGCTAGTTATGTAGAGAAATCTATTACAAACAGGCGGCGGATACAATAAAAAAAACCCATGCGTCATAACACTTAACGACCACAAACTACCTATAATTAAATATAACTCACCTAAATTCTAGAATGCAGTTCTAAATTTCCAACTTAACAATTCAAGTTGGAAATTATTGTTAAAACTATTAGAATATTTAAATAATAAATCACGTCTTCATCTAATAGCTTAAACTTTTTGAATACTTGGCAGTGGTCCTACAAAATCTCACATGATATTAGAGCTGGGACATCCTGAGTTCGAATCTTCCAGGCTCCTATTTGCCTCCCCAATCGAATAAAATCTAGCCTACGCGTGAGGGAGAATGTTAGAATATTTAAATAATAAACTACGCCTTCATCTAATAGCCTAAGTTTTTATAATAGTTGGCAGTAGTCTCACAAAATCTCACAAAAACTACATTATGGAATTTAAGTGAGTTATATTTAATTATAGGTAGTTTGTGGTCATTAACTGTTATGACGATTAAAAAAAAAGGGAAAGCTCAATAGCTTGCGTATTTAATGATGGTTTCTAGATCTTAACAAATAAAAAACATGAATTGAAGTCAAAAGCAGAATTCTTTGTTTTTGTGGGGGTGTTGTTTATTGAACCTCATTTACTGAAGAAACACCCTCTTGGGCTACAATGCCTTGTTTTAAGTCCTGACCGCCGGACTATCCAGGGACCCCCTATTGTCGGGGAATTGTTTTTTTTTTTTCATCCTCTCCAGCAGGCAGTATCCCCTTTAGAGTTTTACAACCCCAAAAAATCTAAGGGAGAGACCTTAAAGTTGGAGCCTTTTAATGACCTGCTTAGGTTCAATGAGGGTCCATTTTTCTTGTGAGAGATGCCCCAAGAATTTAAGGGCTCCTATCAATTTTGTTTTAGTAACATCCTATTAATTAAGAGGATGTTGAATTTTGGGCGGCTTTGATTTAAATTTTGTTGACTTTAGAGCATCTCTTACATGGGGTTAGGTCGTTTACAAAACTGCAAGAGATCGTTGCATGTGAAGAGCATCTGTTCGTGCCCTTCTTTTAATTCTTGATTTTGGACCCAACCACCATATCTAAAGTTCATGATTGTAATATTTCTTTCTTTCTTCTTTTTTTCCTTTTTCTGACTCCAACCTTCTATTTTTCTTATTTAATCAAACAGCTCCGTAAGAAATATCATAAACAGTCTTTTTAACAAGTAATATATGCCGGTGACTTGTTTAAGACCCCTTCTTGTTCCTTCAAATGGTTATAAGACTCAAAAGCTCATTCACCAAACCAAGGGCCATGTTATGTCTACCATATTCGTATCCGTGCCCCTTGATTAGGGATACATTATTGACAAAGGTCTTGCTATTGGAGAGAGCCTCTGATCTTACGTGTTATTATTAGCTTTTGGGGCGGGTCTGTGAGCTCTAAGATATTGAAACTAGTGTAATTGAAGTCTATTGAGGGGTGTTCGTACAAGCTTCATAAAATTCAGCAAAGAAGCACATGCTATTCCGTGCTTTGTGTTGTGGCCGATTACCTAATTGTTAATGGTATTTGTGTTGATCGAGTTTTATTTTATGCAGAAAATATTGTTATGGAAGCCAAACGATCGAATAATAAAATAGACAGAACAAGAAAATAAATTGAACACCAGATTTACATGGTTCGGTCGTAGTGACTTACGTCCACGGGGAGAGCAGCACGAAATTCCACTATAGATCAAGCGATACAATTGAGATTACAACCACACTCGAGTCACTTAAATACTCTAAGTGTTTCTCAAGCCCCAAGTACACCCAATAACTCACGTAGTGTTTAGCCTCGCAATTTCTACTAAATAATCTCTCAATCTCGCGAAGGAATTCACAAATCTTACCACGAGATTTAATTAGCTAAAAAACACTAGCACATGGATGTAATTATCTAAACTTTGAAGCCCCATGATAGAGTCCCTCTACACCTCTTCGCACAGCAAAGCATGCCCACTGCTCCACTATCAAGCACTCAAAACGGCGCTTGAAGCGATTCATCAACAATAGCTCTCACTTAAAAAACCAACGTGTAAGCTATAAATACATATATGTCCACCGCCTGAAGAAGAGCATAACGTGGTCAAAGATGGCCACGTGTACTGGAGAAGGAAACTAAATCAAATGGAATTCGGTCAGCAAAAGTCCAATGTTTGACTTTTCTCGTCACTCTTCTTTTGGCCGACTCCAGCACATATTTGGAGCAACATGAAATATATTCCGTGCGCCCCTTTTGCTTTTATTTTTTTCCTTCTTTTGTTGGCTGCCAACTCTTGGACATTAGGAAAGTAAATTTCCAATATTTGTTTTTTTGCTCGATTTCGGATGTCGGCAAAATATCAATTTGGAATATTCAGATTTTTGTTTCGGGCTCAAACTCGATACATATTTTAACAAATATAGTATTTTATATTGGAGAAATATTGAAAAGAAAAAGACTACGACAGAAAAGAAAAACCAGCCAAAACTTTGACCGACGCTGGCTCAGTGCAATTGGAAACGGTCGCTGTGCAGGAGGTCCATTGGTACAGCAAGGCATTAAACCGACACTGAAGGAGCACATGGACGTTGCGGCGAGCTCAGCCGGAGGGCTGGTTATGCTGTTGGCCAGTTACTTCCTAACCACGGATAAATTGATGGAAGAGGGACTTGATTACGTTTCCAAAATCCCGAGTGTCGTGCATTGTTCTGCCGAGATCCTTCGACTCACCAATGATCTCAGCACATCATCGGTAACTTACTTTTATATTGTTTTTCTCCTTGTAAATAGT